>NC_140794.1:31430738-31702558 GCF_037176805.1 Vigna unguiculata
TGCTTCTTATCGACGCACCAAATGCATAATAAAGCACTATGAACAAGCTTCCTTTTTAAACATGGAAGTTGGTGTGTTTCATTCACATGCTTATCCTTTTGTTCCTGTAAAATGACATCACAAACTGTAGAAGAAAAAACATTGACGAATAAACTTTCTCTAGTTCCATTTCTTTTTCTTTATTTTCCCTTCCTTCTGCAATTTATATTACTTCTTGTTCTATTCTTTCTTTTCCTTTTTCTCCTTCAGCCTACGTTGATTCTTACTGACTTGTCTTGGTGTCATAAATTTCTACTTCTTTTGATGTTCCTCATGCCTCAAAAAAGGGAACGTTGATCAAGATTGAGTGTTTTAAAACGAAGCCATGCGCATCCCAAAAGAAGATGACAAAAGTCCATAGGAGCAATATCACATAATACTTCTTTCACACATTGCCATGTACTGAATTTGATGCATGCTTGATCCAGATGAAAGGTTGCTGGGAACTGGAGTTTCTCCCCCAATCTTTGACTCACAACATTGTTTTCGCTTCCGTAATCGAATGCAACTAAACATGGATGGCCTTCGGTTAAACACTTTGTATAATAAACTTCCTTTCCTATTCCAAATCTAGATAGCCAGGCTCTGAATACCAAATGATGTGAATCCACAGGGTTCGATTCGTTTGACTGATCTATCGTTGTTGGAATGCTAACAAGCAAGAAATTTGAGAAATTATTTAAAACGAGAAAATGGAAACGTAAAAGAAGATGGAACGGAAATTGATAGACATCACACTTCCAAGAATGGAAGATAAGCCTAAGAGTTGAAACACACAAAGGGATAAAGGACCTTTGATTAAACTCATGGATTCTTGAATCACTCAAGAACTTAGGAGAATCACTCTCACTAAGATAGATGAGATAAAACACGTTTATTTTTTGAATAAAACTCAGCTTGCCTTCGTTGATGAAAATGGTTCATTTTATATAGGAGCTTTAACCATCAGAATTACAAATGACGCATAAATTTCAATATCATCCCGCTTAAAGCTATTAATTAATGACCCACTCAAGCTAATGACGATGCGCTACTTAATGGTTGATTGTACCTGAAATTAAGGCTACCAAAAGTCATCCACCTTCATATGTAACAATAAATAATTTCATGCATTGTGTTTGACGAATTTGCTTCTTATCGAAGGACCAAATGCATAATAAAGCACTATGAACAAGCTTCCTTTTTAAACATGAAAGTTGGTGTGTTTCATTCATATGCTTATCCTTTAGTTCCTGTAAAATGACATCACCAACTGTAGAAGAAAAAACATTGACGAATAAACTTTCTCTAGTTCCATTTCTTTTTCTTTATTTTCCCTTCCTTTTGCAGTTTATATTACTTCTTGTTCTATTCTTTCTTTTCCTTTTTCTCCTTCAGCCTACGTTGATCCATACTGACTTGTCTTGGTGTCATAAATTTCTACTTCTTTTGATGTCCCTCCTGTCTCAAAAAAGGGAACGTTCATCAAGATGAAGTGTTTTAAAACGTAGCCATGCCCATCCGAAAAGAAGATGACAAAAGTCCATGGGAGCAATATCACATAATACTTCTTTCACACATTGCCATGTACTGAATTTGATGCATGCTTGATCCAGATGAAAGGTTGCTGGTAACTGGAGTTTCTCCACCAATCTTTGGCTCACAACATTGTTTTCGCTTCCGTAATCGAATGCAACTAAATATGGATGGCCTTCGTTTAAACACTTTGTATAATAAACTTCCTTTCCTATTCCAAATCTAGATAGCCAGGCTCTGAATACCAAATGATGTGAATGCACAGGGTTCGATTCGTTTGACTGATCTATCGTTGTTGGAATGCTAACAAGCAAGAAATTTGAGAAATTATTTAAAACGAGAAAATGGAAACATAAAAGAAGATGGAACGGAAATTGATAGACATCACACTTCCAAGAATGGAAGATAAGCCTAAGAGTTGAAACACACAAAGGGATAAAGGACCTTTGATTAAACTCATGGATTCTTGAATCACTCAAGAACTTAGGACAATCACTCTCACTAAGATAGATGAGATCAAACTTGTTTATTTTCTGAATAAAACTCAGCTTGCCTTCATTGATGAAAATGGTTCAACTTATATAGGAGCTTTAACCATCAGAATTACAAAAGACACATAAATTTCAATATCATCCCGCTTAAAGCTATTAATTAATGATCCACTCAAGCTAATGATGATGTGCTACTTAATGGTTGATTGTAACTTAAATTAAGGCTACCAAAAGTCTTCCACCTTGATATGTAACAATAAATAATTTCATGCATTGTGTTTGACGAATTTGCTTCTTATCGACGGACCAAATGCATAATAAAGCACTATGAACAAGTTTCCTTTTTAAACATGGAAGTTGGTGTGTTTCATTCACATGCTTATCCTTTTGTTCCTGTAAAATGACATCACAAACTGTAGAAGAAAAAACATTGACGAATAAACTTTCTCTAGTTCCATTTCTTTTTCTTTATTTTCCCTTCCTTCTGCAATTTATATTACTTCTTGTTCTATTCTTTCTTTTCCTTTTTCTCCTTCAGCCTACGTTGATTCTTACTGACTTGTCTTGGTGTCATAAATTTCTACTTCTTTTGATGTTCCTCATGCCTCAAAAAAGGGAACGTTGATCAAGATGGAGTGTTTTAAAACGAAGCCATGCGCATCCCAAAAGAAGATGACAAAAGTCCATAGGAGCAATATCACATAATACTTCTTTCACACATTGCCATGTACTGAATTTGATGCATGCTTGATCCAGATGAAAGGTTGCTGGGAACTGGAGTTTCTCCCCCAATCTTTGACTCACAACATTGTTTTCGCTTCCGTAATCGAATGCAACTAAACATGGATGGCCTTCGGTTAAACACTTTGTATAATAAACTTCCTTTCCTATTCCAAATCTAGATAGCCAGGCTCTGAATACCAAATGATGTGAATCCACAGGGTTCGATTCGTTTGACTGATCTATCGTTGTTGGAATGCTAACAAGCAAGAAATTTGAGAAATTATTTAAAACGATAAAATGGAAACGTAAAAGAAGATGGAACGGAAATTGATAGACATCACACTTCGAAGAATGGAAGATAAGCCTAAGAGTTGAAACACACAAAGGGATAAAGGACCTTTGATTAAACTCATGGATTCTTGAATCACTCAAGAACTTAGGAGAATCACTCTCACTAAGATAGATGAGATAAAACACGTTTATTTTTTGAATAAAACTCAGCTTGCCTTCGTTGATGAAAATGGTTCATTTTATATAGGAGCTTTAACCATCAGAATTACAAATGACACATAAATTTCAATATCATCCCGCTTAAAGCTATTAATTAATGACCCACTCAAGCTAATGACGATGCGCTACTTAATGGTTGATTGTACCTGAGATTAAGGCTACCAAAAGTCATCCACCTGCATATGTAACAATAAATAATTTCATGCATTGTGTTTGACGAATTTGCTTCTTTTCGAATGACCAAATGCATAATAAAGCACTATGAACAAGCTTCCTTTTTAAACATGAAAGTTGGTGTGTTTCATTCATATGCTTATCCTTTAGTTCCTGTAAAATGACATCACCAACTGTAGAAGAAAAAACATTGACGAATAAACTTTCTCTAGTTCCATTTCTTTTTCTTTATTTTCCCTTCCTTTTGCAGTTTATATTACTTCTTGTTCTATTCTTTCTTTTCCTTTTTCTCCTTCAGCCTACGTTGATCCATACTGACTTGTCTTAGTGTCATAAATTTCTACTTCATTTGATGTCCCTCCTGTCTCAAAAAAGGGAACGTTCATCAAGATGAAGTGTTTTAAAACGTAGCCATGCCCATCCGAAAAGAAGATGACAAAAGTCCATGGGAGCAATATCACATAATACTTCTTTCACACATTGCCATCTACTAAATTTGATGCATGCTTGATCCAGATGAAAGGTTGCTGGTAACTGGAGTTTCTCCACCAATCTTTGGCTCTCAACATTGTTTTCGCTTCCGTAATCGAATGCAACTAAACATGGATGGCCTTCGTTTAAACACTTTGTATAATAAACTTCCTTTCCTATTCCAAATCTAGATAGCCAGGCTCTGAATACCAAATGATGTGAATGCACAGGGTTCGATTCGTTTGACTGATATATCGTTGTTGGAATGCTAACAAGCATGAAATTTCAGAAATTATTTAAAACGAGAAAATGGAAACATAAAAGAAGATGGAACGGAAATTGATAGACATCACACTTCGAAGAATGGAAGATAAGCCTAAGAGTTGAAACACACAAAGGGATAAAGGACCTTTGATTAAACTCATGGATTCTTGGATCACTCAAGAACTTAGGAGAATCACTCTCTCTAAGATAGATGAGATAAAACACGTTTATTTTTGAATAAAACTCAGCTTGCCTTTGTTGATGAAAATGGTTCATTTTATATAGGAGCTTTAACCATCAGAATTACAAATGACGCATAAATTTAAATATCATCTTGCTTAAAGCTATTAATTAATGACCCACTCAAGCTAATGACGATGCGCTACTTAATGGTTGATTGTACGTGAAATTAAGGCTACCAAAAGTCATCCACCTTGATATGTAACAATAAATAATTTCATGCATTGTGTTTGACGAATTTGCTTCTTATCGAAGGACCAAATGCATAATAAAGCACTATGAACAAGCTTCCTTTTTAAAGATGGAAGTTGGTGTGTTTCATTCACATGCTTATCCTTTTGTTCCTGTAAAATGACATCACAAACTGTAGAAGAAAAAACATTGACGAATAAACTTTCTCTAGTTCCATTTCTTTTTCTTTATTTTCCCTTCCTTTTGCAGTTTATATTACTTCTTGTTCTATTCTTTCTTTTCCTTTTTCTCCTTCAGCCTACGTTGATCCTTACTGACTTGTCTTGGTGTCATAAATTTCTACTTCTTTTGATGTCCCTCATGCCTCAAAAAAAGGAACGTTGATCAATATGGAGTGTTTTAAAACGAAGCCATGCCCATCCCAAAAGAAGATGACAAGAGGCCATACGAGCAATATCACATAATACTTCTTTCACACATTGCCATGTACTGAATTTGATGCATGCTTGATCCAGATGAAAGGTTGCTGGGAACTGGAGCTTCTCCACCAATCTTTGACTCACAACATTGTTTTCGCTTCCGTAATCGAATGCAGCTAAACATGGATGGACTTCGGTTAAACACTTTGTATAATAAACTTCCTTTCCTATTCCAAATCTAGATAGCCAGGCTCTGAATACCAAATGATGTGAATCCACAGGGTTCCATTCGTTTGACTGATATATCTTTGTTGGAATGCTAACAAGCAAGAAATTTGAGAAATTATTTAAAACGAGAAAATGGAAACATAAAAGAAGATGGAACGGAAATTGATAGACATCACACTACCAAGAACGGAAGATAAGCCTAAGAGTTGAAACACACAAAGGGATAAAGGACCGTTGATTGAACTCATGGATTTTAGAATCACCAAGAACTTACGAGAATCACTCTCACTAAGATAGAAGAGATAAAACTTGTTTATTTCCTGAATAAAACTCAGCTTGCCTTATTGATGAAAATAGTTCAACTTATATAGGAGCTTTAAGCATCAGAATTACAAAAGACACATAAATTTCAATATCATCCCGCTTAAAGCTATTAATTAATGATCCACTCAAGCTAATGATGATGCGCTACTTAATGGTTGATTGTACCTGAAATTAAGGCTACAAAAAGTCACCCACCTTGATATGTAACAATAAATAATTTCATGCATTGTGTTTGACAAATTTGCTTCTTATCGAAGGACCAAATGCATAATAAAGCACTATGAACAAGCTTCCTTTTTAAACATGAAAGTTGGTGTGTTTCATTCATATGCTTATCCTTTAGTTCCTGTAAAATGACATCACCAACTGTAGAAGAAAAAACATTGACGAATAAACTTTCTCTAGTTCCATTTCTTTTTCTTTATTTTCCCTTCCTTTTGCAGTTTATATTACTTCTTGTTCTATTCTATCTTTTCCTTTTTCTCCTTCAGCCTACGTTGATCCATACTGACTTGTCTTGGTGTCATAAATTACTACTTCTTTTGATGTCCCTCCTGTCTCAAAAAAGGGAACGTTCATCAAGATGAAGTGTTTTAAAACGTAGCCATGCCCATCCGAAAAGAAGATGACAAAAGTCCATGGGAGCAATATCACATAATACTTCTTTCACACATTGCCATGTACTGAATTTGACGCATGCTTGATCCAGATGAAAGGTTGCTGGTAACTGGAGTTTCTCCACCAATCTTTGGCTCACAACATTGTTTTCGCTTCCGTAATCGAATGCAACTAAATATGGATCGCCTTCGTTTAAACACTTTGTATAATAAACTTCCTTTCCTATTCCAAATCTAGATAGCCAGGCTCTGAATACCAAATGATGTGAATGCACAGGGTTCGATTCGTTTGACTGATCTATCGTTGTTGGAATGCTAACAAGCAAGAAATTTGAGAAATTATTTAAAACGAGAAAATGGAAACATAAAAGAAGATGAAACGGAAATTGATAGACATCACACTTCCAAGAATGGAAGATAAGCCTAAGAGTTGAAACACACAAAAGGATAAAGGACCTTTAATTAAACTCATGGATTCTTGAATCACTCAAGAACTTAGGAGAATCACTCTCACTAAGATAGATGAGATCAAACTTGTTTATTTTCTGAATAAAACTCAGCTTTCCTTCATTGATGAAAATGGTTCAACTTATATAGGAGCTTTAACCATCAGAATTACAAAAGACACATAAATTTCAATATCATCCCGCTTAAAGCTATTAATTAATGATCCACTCAAGCTAATGATGATGTGCTACTTAATGGTTGATTGTAACTTAAATTAAGGCTACCAAAAGTCTTCCACCTTGATATGTAACAATAAATAATTCCATGCATTGTGTTTGACGAATTTGCTTCTTATCGACGGACCAAATGCATAATAAAGCACTATGAACAAGCTTCCTTTTTAAACATGGAAGTTGGTGTGTTTCATTCACATGCTTATCCTTTTGTTCCTGTAAAATGACATCACAAACTGTAGAAGAAAAAACATTGACGAATAAACTTTCTCTAGTTCCATTTCTTTTTCTTTATTTTCCCTTCCTTCTGCAATTTATATTACTTCTTGTTCTATTCTTTCTTTTCCTTTTTCTCCTTCAGCCTACGTTGATTCTTACTGACATGTCTTGGTGTCATAAATTTCTACTTCGTTTGATGTTCCTCATGCCTCAAAAAAGGGAACGTTGATCAAGATGGAGTGTTTTAAAACGAAGCCATGCGCATCCCAAAAGAAGATGACAAAAGTCCATAGGAGCAATATCACATAATACTTCTTTCACACATTGCCATGTACTGAATTTGATGCATGCTTGATCCAGATGAAAGGTTGCTGGGAACTGGAGTTTCTCCCCCAATCTTTGACTCACAACATTGTTTTCGCTTCCGTAATCGAATGCAACTAAACATGGATGGCCTTCGGTTAAACACTTTGTATAATAAACTTCCTTTCCTATTCCAAATCTAGATAGTCAGGCTCTGAATACCAAATGATGTGAATCCACAGGGTTCGATTCGTTTGACTGATCTATCGTTGTTGGAATGCTAACAAGCAAGAAATTTGAGAAATTATTTAAAACGAGAAAATGGAAACGTAAAAGAAGATGGAACGGAAATTGATAGACATCACACTTCCAAGAATGGAAGATAAGCCTAAGAGTTGAAACACACAAAGGGATAAAGGACCTTTGATTAAACTCATGGATTCTTGGATCACTCAAGAACTTAGGAGAATCACTCTCTCTAAGATAGATGAGATAAAACACGTTTATTTTTTGAATAAAACTCAGCTTGCCTTCGTTGATGAAAATTGTTCATTTTATATAGGAGCTTTAACCATCAGAATTACAAATGACGCATAAATTTCAATATCATCCCTCTTCAAGCTATTAATTAATGACCCACTCAAGCTAATGACGATGCGCTACTTAATGGTTGATTGTACCTGAAATTAAGGCTACCAAAAGTCATCCACCTTGATATGTAACAATAAATAATTTCATGCATTGTGTTTGACGAATTTGCTTCTTATCGAAGGACCAAATGCATAATAAAGCACTATGAACAAGCTTCCTTTTTAAACATGAAAGTTGGTGTGTTTCATTCATATGCTTATCCTTTAGTTCCTGTAAAATGACATCACCAACTGTAGAAGAAAAAACATTGACGAATAAACTTTCTCTAGTTCCATTTCTTTTTCTTTATTTTCCCTTCCTTTTGCAGTTTATATTACTTCTTGTTCTATTCTTTCTTTTCCTTTTTCTCCTTCAGCCTACGTTGATCCATACTGACTTGTCTTGGTGTCATAAATTTCTACTTCTTTTGATGTCCCTCCTGTCTCAAAAAAGGGAACGCTCATCAAGATGAATGTTTTAAAACGTAGCCATGCCCATCCGAAAAGAAGATGACAAAAGTCCATGGGAGCAATATCACATAATACTTCTTTCACACATTGCCATGTACTGAATTTGATGCATGCTTGATCCAGATGAAAGGTTCCTGGTAACTGGAGTTTCTCCACCAATCTTTGGCTCACAACATTGTTTTCGCTTCCGTAATCGAATGCAACTAAACATGGATGGCCTTCGTTTAAACACTTTGTATAATAAACTTCCATCCTATTCCAAATCTAGATAGCCAGGCTCTGAATACCAAATGATGTGAATGCACAGGGTTCGATTCGTTTGACTGATCTATCGTTGTTGGAATGCTAACAAGCAAGAAATTTGAGAAATTATTTAAAACGAGAAAATGGAATCATAAAAGAAGATGGAACGGAAATTGATAGACATCACACTTCCAAGAATGGAAGATAAGCCTAAGAGTTGAAACACAAAGAGGGATAAAGGACCTTTGATTAAACTCATGGATTCTTGAATCACTCAAGAACTTAGGAGAATCACTCGCACTAAGATAGATGAGATCAAACTTGTTTATTTTCTGAATAAAACTCAGCTTTCCTTCATTGATGAAAATGGTTCAACTTATATAGGAGCTTTAACCATCAGAATTACAAAAGACACATAAATTTCAATATCATCCCGCTTAAAGCTATTAATTAATGATCCACTCAAGCTAATGATGATGTGCTACTTAATGGTTGATTGTAACTTAAATTAAGGCTACCAAAAGTCTTCCACCTTGATATGTAACAATAAATAATTCCATGCATTGTGTTTGACGAATTTGCTTCTTATCGACGGACCAAATGCATAATAAAGCACTATGAACAAGCTTCCTTTTTAAACATGGAAGTTGGTGTGTTTCATTGACATGCTTATCCTTTTGTTCCTGTAAAATGACATCACAAACTGTAGAAGAAAAAACATTGACGAATAAACTTTCTCTAGTTCCATTTCTTTTTCTTTATTTTCACTTCCTTCTGCAATTTATATTACTTCTTGTTCTATTCTTTCTATTCCTTTTTCTCCTTCAGCCTACGTTGATTCTTACTGACTTGTCTTGGTGTCATAAATTTCTACTTCTTTTGATGTTCCTCATGCCTCAAAAAAGGGAACGTTGATCAAGATGGAGTGTTTTAAAACGAAGCCATGCGCATCCCAAAAGAAGATGACAAAAGTCCATAGGAGCAATATCACATAATACTTCTTTCACACATTGCCATGTACTGAATGTGATGCATGCTTGATCCAGATGAAAGGTTGCTGGGAACTGGAGTTTCTCCCCCAATCTTTGACTCACAACATTGTTTTCGCTTCCGTAATCGAATGCAACTAAACATGGATGGCCTTCGGTTAAACACTTTGTATAATAAACTTCCTTTCCTATTCCAAATCTAGATAGCCAGGCTCTGAATACCAAATGATGTGAATCCACAGGGTTCGATTCGTTTGACTGATCTATCTTTGTTGGAATGCTAACAAGCAAGAAATTTGAGAAATTATTTAAAACGAGAAAATGGAAACATAAAAGAAGCTGGAACGGAAATTAATAGACATCACACTTCCAAGAACGGAAGATAAGCCTAAGAGTTGAAACACACAAAGGGATAAAGGACCTTTGATTGAACTCATGGATTCTTGAATCACTCAAGAACATACGAGAATCACTCTCACTAAGATAGATGAGATAAAACTCATTTATTTTCTGAAAAAAACTCAGCTTGCCTTGATTGATGAAAATGGTTCAACTTATATAGGGGCTTTAACCATCAGAATTACAAAAGACACATAAATTTCAATATCATCCCGCTTAAAGCTATTAATTAATGATCCACTCAAGCTAATGACGATGCGCTACTTAATGGTTGATTGTAACTGAATTTGAGGCTACCAAAAGTCATCCACAAACTTTGAGCAAAGGTCCTCTTGATCTTCCAAAGGTTGGTTCTTAAGTTGGCATATGGACCCTTATTTCAACTTGAAGATAAAGCAAAAGTAAAGCCCATTAATTGGTTAAGCACAAACACAATTTGGTCAGCCAATTTTACAAAGCATTGGGCCCTTATTTAAGTAAAAGAAACTACATCAACACGACGCATCAGTCATCTTCTATTAGACCCATATGCAATTCACATCAGACCCTCCTTCTTCGAGAAGATTTGTCCCGAATCTTATGACACGAGTTTTAGTGTAAGTTTATTATGATCATGTGAAGGACTTTTATTTTTTTACAAGTTGAAACTAATTCCCTTCTTCCAGGATCAAATTCAACTTGATATTTGTCACTTTCCAATGGTTGCAATCCGTCGATAACATTTCTCGGCAACGGTACCTCACCTTGATATGTAACAATAAATAATTCCATGCATTGTGTTTGACGAATTTGCTTCTTATCGACGCACCAAATGCATAATAAAGCACCATGAACAAGCTTCCTTTTTAAACATGGAAGTTGGTGTGTTTCATTCACATGCTTATCCTTTTGTTCCTGTAAAATGACATCACAAACTGTAGAAGAAAAAACATTGACAAATAAACTTTCTCTAGTTCCATTTCTTTTTCTTTATTTTCCCTTCCTTCTGCAGTTTATATTACTTCTTGTTCTATTCTTTCTTTTCCTTTTTCTCCTTCAGCCTACGTTGATCCTTACTGACTTGTCTTGGTGTCATAAATTTCTACTTCTTTTGATGTCCCTCATGCCTCAAATAAAGGCAACGTTCATCAAGATAGAGTGTCTCAAAACGAAGCCATGCCCATCCTAAAAGAAGATGACAAGAGTCCATGGGAGCAATATCACATAATACTTCTTTCACGCATTGTCATGTACTGAATTTGATCCATGCTTGATCCAGATGAAAGGTTGCTGGTAACTGGAGTTTCTCCACCAATCTTTGGCTCACAACATTGTTTTCGCTTCCGTAATCGAATGCAACTAAACATGGATTGCCTTTGAAGAAACTCTTTGTATAATAAACTTCCTTTCTTCATCCAAATCTAGATAGCCAAGCTCTGAATACTGAATGATGTGAATCCACAGTGTTCGATTCGTTTGACTGATCTAGTATTGTTGGAATGCTAACAAGCAAGAAATTGGAGAAATTATTTAAAACGAGAAAATGGAAACATAAAAGAAGATGCAACTGAAATTGATAGACATCACACTTCCAAGAATGGAAGATAAGCCTATGAGTTGAAACACACAAAGGGATAAAGGACCTTTGATTAAACTCATGGATTCTTGAATCACTCAAGAACTTAGGAGAATCACTCTCACTAAGATAGATGAGATAAAACTCGCTTGTTTTCTGAATAAAACTTAGCTTGCCTGCATTGATGAAAATGGTTCAACTTATATAGGAGCGTTAACCATCAGAATTACAAAAGACACATAAATTTCAATATCATCCCGCTTAAAGCTATTAATTAATGATCCACTCAAGCTAATAAGGATCCGCTACTTAATGGTTGATTGTAACTGAATTTAAGGCTACCAAAAGTCATCCACAAACTTTGAGCAAAGGTCTTCCTGATCTTCCAAAGTTGGTTCTTAAGTTGGCATACAGACCCTTATTTCAACTGCAGATAAAGCAAAACTAAAGCCCATTAATTGGTTAAGCACAAACACAATTTGGTCAGCCAATTTTACAACGCATTGGGCCCTTATTTAAATAAAAGAAACAGCATCAACACGGCGCATTAGTCATCCTCCTTTTGACCCATATACAATTCACATCATACCCTCCTTCTTCGAGAAGATTTGTCCCGAATCTTAAGACACTAGTTTTAATGTAAGTTTATTATGATCTTATGAAGGACTTTTATTTTTTCACAAGTTGAAACTGATTATCTTCTTCTAGGATCAAATTCAACTTGATATTTGTTACTTTCCAATGGTTGCAATCCGTCGATAACATTTCTCGGCAACAGTACCCCACCTTGATATGTAACAATAAATAATTCCATGCATTGTGTTTGACGAATTCGCTTCTTATCGACGCACCAAATGCATAATAAAGCACTATGAACAAGCTTCCTTTTTAAACATGGAAGTTGGTGTGTTTCATTCACATGCTTATCCTTTTGTTCCTGTAAAATGACATCACAAACTGTAGAAGAAAAAACATTGACGAATAAACTTTCTCTAGTTCCATTTCTTTTTCTTTATTTTCCCTTCCTTCTGCAGTTTATATTACTTCTTGTTCTATTCTTTCTTTTCCTTTTTCTCCTTCAGCCTACGTTGATCCTTCCTGACTTGTCTTGGTGTCATAAATTTCTACTTCTTTTAATGTCCCTCATGCCTCAAAAAAGGGAACGTTGATCAAGATGGAGTGTTTTAAAATGAAGCCATGCCCATCCCAAAAGAAGATGACAAGAGGCCATAGGAGCAATATCACATAATACTTCTTTCACACATTGCCATGTACTGAATTTGATGCATGCTTGATTCAGATGAAAGGTTGCTGGGAACTGGAGCTTCTCCACCAATCTTTGACTCACAACATTGTTTTCGCTTCCGTAATCGAATGCAACTAAACATGGATGGACTTCGGTTAAACACTTTGTATAATGAACTTCCTTTCCTATTCCAAATCTAGATAGCCAGGCTCTGAATACCAAATGATGTGAATCCACAGGGTTCCATTCGTTTGACTGATATATCTTTGTTGGAATGCTAACAAGCAAGAAATTTGAGAAATTATTTAAAACGAGAAAATGGAAACATAAAAGAAGATGGAACGGAAATTGATAGACATCACACTTCCAAGAACGGAAGATAAGCCTAAGAGTTGAAACACACAAAGGGATAAAGGACCTTTGATTGAACTCATGGATTCTTGAATCACTCAAGAACTTACGAGAATCACTCTCACTCAGATAGATGAGATAAAAATTGTTTATTTTCTGAATAAAACTCAGCTTGCCTTCATTGATGAAAATGGTTCAACTTATATAGGAGCTTTAAGCATTAGAATTACAAAAGACACATAAATTTCAATATCATCCCGCTTAAAGCTATTAATTAATGATCCACTCAAGCTAATGATGATGCGCTACTTAATGGTTGATTGTAAATTAAATTAAGGCTATCAAAAGTCTTCCACCTTGATATGGAACAATAAATAATTCCATGCATTGTGTTTGACGAATTTGCTTCTTATCGACGCACCAAATGCATAATAAAGCACGATGAACAAGCTTCCTTTTTAAACATGGAAGTTGGTGTGTTTCATTCACATGCTTATCCTTTTGTTCCTGTAAAATGACATCACAAACTGTAGAAGAAAAAACATTGACGAATAAACTTTCTCTAGTTCCATTTCTTTTTCTTTTTCTCCCTTCCTTCTGTAGTTTATATTACTTCTTGTTCTACTCTTTCTTTTCCTTTTTCTCCTTCAGCCTACGTTGATCCTTCCTGACTTGTCTTGGTGTCATAAATTTCTACTTCTTTTGATGTCCCTCATGCCTCAAAAAAGGGAACGTTGATCAAGATGGAGTGTTTTAAAACGAAGCCATGCGCATCCCAAAAGAAGATGACAAGAGTCCATAGGAGCAATATCACATAATACTTCTTTCACACATTGCCATGTACTGAATTTGATGCATGCTTGATCCAGATGAAAGGTTGCTGGGAACTGGAGCTTCTCCACCAATCTTTGACTCACAACATTGTTTTCGCTTCCGTAATCGAATGCAACTAAACATGGATGGACTTCGGTTAAACACTTTGTATAATAAACTTCCTTTCCTATTCCAAATCTAGATAGCCAGGCTCTGAATACCAAATGATGTGAATCCACAGGGTTCCATTCGTTTGACTGATATATCTTTGTTGGAATGCTAACAAGCAAGAAATTTGAGAAATTATTTAAAACGAGAAAATGGAAACATAAAAGAAGATGGAACGGAAATTGATAGACATCACACTTCCAAGAACGGAAGATAAGCCTAAGAGTTGAAACACACAAAGGGATAAAGGACCTTTGATTGAACTCATGGATTCTTGAATCACTCAAGAACTTACGAGAATCACTCTCACTCAGATAGATGAGATAAAAATTGTTTATTTTCTGAATAAAACTCAGCTTGCCTTCATTGATGAAAATGGTTCAACTTATATAGGAGCTTTAAGCATTAGAATTACAAAAGACACATAAATTTCAATATCATCCCGCTTAAAGCTATTAATTAATGATCCACTCAAGCTAATGATGATGCGCTACTTAATGGTTGATTGTAAATTAAATTAAGGCTATCAAAAGTCTTCCACCTTGATATGGAACAATAAATAATTCCATGCATTGTGTTTGACGAATTTGCTTCTTATCGACGCACCAAATGCATAATAAAGCACGATGAACAAGCTTCCTTTTTAAACATGGAAGTTGGTGTGTTTCATTCACATGCTTATCCTTTTGTTCCTGTAAAATGACATCACAAACTGTAGAAGAAAAAACATTGACGAATAAACTTTCTCTAGTTCCATTTCTTTTTCTTTTTCTCCCTTCCTTCTGTAGTTTATATTACTTCTTGTTCTACTCTTTCTTTTCCTTTTTCTCCTTCAGCCTACGTTGATCCTTCCTGACTTGTCTTGGTGTCATAAATTTCTACTTCTTTTGATGTCCCTCATGCCTCAAAAAAGGGAACGTTGATCAAGATGGAGTGTTTTAAAACGAAGCCATGCGCATCCCAAAAGAAGATGACAAGAGTCCATAGGAGCAATATCACATAATACTTCTTTCACACATTGCCATGTACTGAATTTGATGCATGCTTGATCCAGATGAAAGGTTGCTGGGAACTGGAGTTTCTCCCCCAATCTTTGACTCACAACATTGTTTTCGCTTCCGTAATCGAATGCAACTAAACATGGATGGCCTTCGGTTAAACACTTTGTATAATAAACTTCCTTTCCTATTCCAAATCTAGATAGCCAGGCTCTGAATACCAAATGATGTGAATCCACAGGGTTCGATTCGTTTGACTGATCTATCTTTGTTGGAATGCTAACAAGCAAGAAATTTGAGAAATTATTTAAAACGAGAAAATGGAAACATAAAAGAAGATGGAACGGAAATTGATAGACATCACACTTCCAAGAACGGAAGATAAGCCTAATAGTTGAAACACACAAAGGGATAAAGGACCTTTGATTGAACTCATGGATTCTTGAATCACTCAAGAACTTACGAGAATCACTCTCACTAAGATAGATGAGATAAAACTTGTTGATTTTCTGAATAAAACTCAGCTTGCCTTCATTGATGAAAATTGTTCAACTTATATAGGAGCTTTAACCATCAGAATTACAAAAGACACATAAATTTCAATATCATCCCGCTTAAAGCTATTAATTAATGATCCACTCAAGCTAATGATGATGCACTACTTAATGGTTGGTTGTAAATTAAATTAAGGCTACCAAAAGTCTTCCACCTTGATATGTAACAATAAATAATTCCATGCATTGTGTTTGACGAATTTGCTTCTTATCGACGCACCAAATGCATAATAAAGCACTATGAACAAGCTTCCTTTTTAAACATGGAAGTTGGTGTGTTTCATTCACATGCTTATCCTTTTGTCCCTGTAAAATGACATCACAAACTGTAGAAGAAAACACATTGACGAATAAACTTTCTCTAGTTCCATTTCTTTTTCTTTATTTTCCCTTCCTTCTGCAGTTTATATTACTTCTTGTTCTATTCTTTCTTTTCCTTTTTCTCCTTCAGCCTACGTTGATCCTTCCTGACTTGTCTTGGTGTCATAAATTTCTACTTCTTTTGATGTCCCTCATGCCTCAAAAAAGGGAACGTTGATCAAGATGGAGTGTTTTAAAACGAAGCCATGCCCATCCCAAAAGAAGATTACAAGAGGCCATAGGAGCAATATCACATAATACTTCTTTCACACATTGCCATGTACTGAATTTGATGCATGCTTGATCCAGATGAAAGGTTGCTGGGAACTGGAGCTTCTCCACCAATCTTTGACTCACAACATTGTTTTCGCTTCCGTAATCGAATGCAACTAAACATGGATGGCCTTCGGTTAAACACTTTGTATAATAAACTTCCTTTCCTATTCCAAATCTAGATAGCCAGGCTCTGAATACCAAATGATGTGAATCCACAGGGTTCGATTCGTTTGACTGATCTATCTTTGTTGGAATGCTAACAAGAAAGAAATTTGAGAAATTATTTAAAACGAGAAAATGGAAACATAAAAGAAGATGGAACGGAAATTGATAGACATCACACTTCCAAGAACGGAAGATAAGCCTAATAGTTGAAACACACAAAGGGATAAAGGACCTTTGATTGAACTCATGGATTCTTGAATCACTCAAGAACTTACGAGAATCACTCTCACTAAGATAGATGAGATAAAACTTGTTGATTTTCTGAATAAAACTCAGCTTGCCTTCATTGATGAAAATTGTTCAACTTATATAGGAGCTTTAACCATCAGAATTACAAAAGACACATAAATTTCAATATCATCCCGCTTAAAGCTATTAATTAATGATCCACTCAAGCTAATGATGATGCACTACTTAATGGTTGGTTGTAAATTAAATTAAGGCTACCAAAAGTCTTCCACCTTGATATGGAACAATAAATAATTCCATGCATTGTGTTTGACGAATTTGCTTCTTATCGACGCACCAAATGCATAATAAAGCACTATGAACAAGCTTCCTTTTTAAACATGGAAGTTGGTGTGTTTCATTCACATGCTTATCCTTTTGTTCCTGTAAAATGACATCACAAACTGTAGAAGAAAACACATTGACGAATAAACTTTCTCTAGTTCCATTTCTTTTTCTTTATTTTCCCTTCCTTCTGCAGTTTATATTACTTCTTGTTCTATTCTTTCTTTTCCTTTTTCTCCTTCAGCCTACGTTGATCCTTCCTGACTTGTCTTGGTGTCATAAATTTCTACTTCTTTTGATGTCCCTCATGCCTCAAAAAAGGGAACGTTGATCAAGATGGAGTGTTTTAAAACGAAGCCATGCGCATCCCAAAAGAAGATGACAAGAGTCCATAGGAGCAATATCACATAATACTTCTTTCACACATTGCCATGTACTGAATTTGATGCATGCTTGATCCAGATGAAAGGTTGCTGGGAACTGGAGTTTCTCCCCCAATCTTTGACTCACAACATTGTTTTCGCTTCCGTAATCGAATGCAACTAAACATGGATGGCCTTCGGTTAAACACTTTGTATAATAAACTTCCTTTCCTATTCCAAATCTAGATAGCCAGGCTCTGAATACCAAATGATGTGAATCCACAGGGTTCGATTCGTTTGACTGATCTATCTTTGTGGGAATGCTAACAAGAAAGAAATTTGAGAAATTATTTAAAACGAGAAAATGGAAACATAAAAGAAGATGGAACGGAAATTGATAGACATCACACTTCCAAGAACGGAAGATAAGCCTAATAGTTGAAACACACAAAGGGATAAAGGACCTTTGATTGAACTCATGGATTCTTGAATCACTCAAGAACTTACGAGAATCACTCTCACTAAGATAGATGAGATAAAACTTGTTGATTTTCTGAATAAAACTCAGCTTGCCTTCATTGATGAAAATTGTTCAACTTATATAGGAGCTTTAACCATCAGAATTACAAAAGACACATAAATTTCAATATCATCCCGCTTAAAGCTATTAATTAATGATCCACTCAAGCTAATGATGATGCACTACTTAATGGTTGGTTGTAAATTAAATTAAGGCTACCAAAAGTCTTCCACCTTGATATGGAACAATAAATAATTCCATGCATTGTGTTTGACGAATTTGCTTCTTATCGACGCACCAAATGCATAATAAAGCACTATGAACAAGCTTCCTTTTTAAACATGGAAGTTGGTGTGTTTCATTCACATGCTTATCCTTTTGTTCCTGTAAAATGACATCACAAACTGTAGAAGAAAACACATTGACGAATAAACTTTCTCTAGTTCCATTTCTTTTTCTTTATTTTCCCTTCCTTCTGCAGTTTATATTACTTCTTGTTCTATTCTTTCTTTTCCTTTTTCTCCTTCAGCCTACGTTGATCCTTACTGACTTGTCTTGGTGTCATAAATTTCTACTTCTTTTGATGTCCCTCATGCCTCAAAAAAGGGAACGTTGATCAAGATGGAGTGTTTTAAAACGAAGCCATGCCCATCCCAAAAGAAGATTACAAGAGGCCATAGGAGCAATATCACATAATACTTCTTTCACACATTGCCATGTACTGAATTTGATGCATGCTTGATCCAGATGAAAGGTTGCTGGGAACTGGAGCTTCTCCACCAATCTTTGACTCACAACATTGTTTTCGTTTCCGTAATCGAATGCAACTAAACATGGATGGACTTCGGTTAAACACTTTGTATAATAAACTTCCTTTCCTATTCCAAATCTAGATAGCCAGGCTCTGAATACCAAATGATGTGAATCCACAGGGTTCCATTCGTTTGACTGATCTATATTTGTTGGAATGCTAACAAGCAAGAAATTTGAGAAATTATTTAAAACGAGAAAATGGAAACATAAAAGAAGATGGAACGAAAATTGATAGACATCACACTTCCAAGAACGGAAGATAAGCCTAAGAGTTGAAACACACAAAGGGATAAAGGACCTTTGATTGAACTCATGGATTCTAGAATCACTCAAGAACTTACGAGAATCACTCTCACTAAGATAGATGAGATAAAACTTGTTTATTTTCTGAATAAAACTCAGCTTGCCTTCATTGATGAAAATGGTTCAACTTATATAGGAGCTTTAACCATAAGAATTACAAAAGACACATAAATTTCAATATCATCCCACTTAAAGCTATTAATTAATGATCCACTCAAGCTAATGATGATGCGCTACTTAATGGTTGATTGTAAATTAAATTAAGGCTACCAAAAGACTTCCACCTTGATATGTAACATTAAATAATTCCATGCATTGTGTTTGACGAATTTGCTTCTTATCGACGCACCAAATGCATAATAAAGCACTATGAACAAGCTTCCTTTTTAAACATGGAAGTTGGTGTGTTTCATTCACATGCTTATCCTTTTGTTCCTGTAAAATGACATCACAAACTGTAGAAGAAAAAACATTGACGAATAAACTTTCTCTAGTTCCATTTCTTTTTCTTTATTTTCCCTTCCTTCTGCAGTTTATATTACTTCTTGTTCTATTCTTTCTTTTCCTTTTTCTCCTTCAGCCTACGTTGATCCTTCCTGACTTGTCTTGGTGTCATAAATTTCTACTTCTTTTGATGTCCCTCATGCCTCAAAAAAGGAACGTTGATCAAGATGGAGTGTTTTAAAACGAAGCCATGCGCATCCCAAAAGAAGATGACAAGAGTCCATAGGAGCAATATCACATAATACTTCTTTCACACATTGCCATGTACTGAATTTGATGCATGCTTGATCCAGATGAAAGGTTGCTGGGAACTGGAGTTTCTCCCCCAATCTTTGACTCACAACATTGTTTTCGCTTCCGTAATCGAATGCAACTAAACATGGATGGCCTTCGGTTAAACACTTTGTATAATAAACTTCCTTTCCTATTCCAAATCTAGATAGCCAGGCTCTGAATACCAAATGATGTGAATCCACAGGGTTCGATTCGTTTGACTGATCTATCTTTGTGGGAATGCTAACAAGCAAGAAATTTGAGAAATTATTTAAAACGAGAAAATGGAAACATAAAAGAAGATGGAACGGAAATTGATAGACATCACACTTCCAAGAACGGAAGATATGCCTAAGAGTTGAAACACACAAAGGGATAAAGGACCTTTGATTGAACTCATGGATTCTTGAATCACTCAAGAACTTACGAGAATCACTCTCACTAAGATAGATGAGATAAAACTTGTTTATTTTCTGAATAAAACTCAGCTTGCCTTCATTGATGAAAATGGTTCAACTTATATAGGAGCTTTAACCATCAGAATTACAAAAGACACATAAATTTCAATATCATCTTGCTTAAAGCTATTAATTAATGATCCACTCAAGCTAATGATGATGCACTACTTAATGGTTGGTTGTAAATTAAATTAAGGCTACCAAAAGTCTTCCACCTTGATATGGAACAATAAATAATTCCATGCATTGTGTTTGACGAATTTGCTTCTTATCGACGCACCAAATGCATAATAAAGCACTATGAACAAGCTTCCTTTTTAAACATGGAAGTTGGTGTGTTTCATTCACATGCTTATCCTTTTGTTCCTGTAAAATGACATCACAAACTGTAGAAGAAAACACATTGACGAATAAACTTTCTCTAGTTCCATTTCTTTTTCTTTATTTTCCCTTCCTTCTGCAGTTTATATTACTTCTTGTTCTATTCTTTCTTTTCCTTTTTCTCCTTCAGCCTACGTTGATCCTTACTGACTTGTCTTGGTGTCATAAATTTCTACTTCTTTTGATGTCCCTCATGCCTCAAAAAAGGGAACGTTGATCAAGATGGAGTGTTTTAAAACGAAGCCATGCCCATCCCAAAAGAAGATTACAAGAGGCCATAGGAGCAATATCACATAATACTTCTTTCACACATTGCCGTGTACTGAATTTGATGCATGCTTGATCCAGATGAAAGGTTGCTGGGAACTGGAGCTTCTCCACCAATCTTTGACTCACAACATTGTTTTCGCTTCCGTAATCGAATGCAACTAAACATGGATGGACTTCGGTTAAACACTTTGTATAATAAACTTCCTTTCCTATTCCAAATCTAGATAGCCAGGCTCTGAATACCAAATGATGTGAATCCACAGGGTTCCATTCGTTTGACTGATCTATATTTGTTGGAATGCTAACAAGCAAGAAATTTGAGAAATTATTTAAAACGAGAAAATGGAAACATAAAAGAAGATGGAACGAAAATTGATAGACATCACACTTCCAAGAACGGAAGATAAGCCTAAGAGTTGAAACACACAAAGGGATAAAGGACCTTTGATTGAACTCATGGATTCTAGAATCACTCAAGAACTTACGAGAATCACTCTCACTAAGATAGATGAGATAAAACTTGTTTATTTTCTGAATAAAACTCAGCTTGCCTTCATTGATGAAAATGGTTCAACTTATATAGGAGCTTTAACCATAAGAATTACAAAAGACACATAAATTTCAATATCATCCCACTTAAAGCTATTAATTAATGATCCACTCAAGCTAATGATGATGCGCTACTTAATGGTTGATTGTAAATTAAATTAAGGCTACCAAAAGACTTCCACCTTGATATGTAACATTAAATAATTCCATGCATTGTGTTTGACGAATTTGCTTCTTATCGACGCACCAAATGCATAATAAAGCACTATGAACAAGCTTCCTTTTTAAACATGGAAGTTGGTGTGTTTCATTCACATGCTTATCCTTTTGTTCCTGTAAAATGACATCACAAACTGTAGAAGAAAAAACATTGACGAATAAACTTTCTCTAGTTCCATTTCTTTTTCTTTATTTTCCCTTCCTTCTGCAGTTTATATTACTTCTTGTTCTATTCTTTCTTTTCCTTTTTCTCCTTCAGCCTACGTTGATCCTTCCTGACTTGTCTTGGTGTCATAAATTTCTACTTCTTTTGATGTCCCTCATGCCTCAAAAAAGGGAACGTTGATCAAGATGGAGTGTTTTAAAACGAAGCCATGCGCATCCCAAAAGAAGATGACAAGAGTCCATAGGAGCAATATCACATAATACTTCTTTCACACATTGCCATGTACTGAATTTGATGCATGCTTGATCCAGATGAAAGGTTGCTGGGAACTGGAGTTTCTCCCCCAATCTTTGACTCACAACATTGTTTTCGCTTCCGTAATCGAATGCAACTAAACATGGATGGCCTTCGGTTAAACACTTTGTATAATAAACTTCCTTTCCTATTCCAAATCTAGATAGCCAGGCTCTGAATACCAAATGATGTGAATCCACAGGGTTCGATTCGTTTGACTGATCTATCTTTGTTGGAATGCTAACAAGCAAGAAATTTGAGAAATTATTTAAAACGAGAAAATGGAAACATAAAAGAAGATGGAACGGAAATTGATAGACATCACACTTCCAAGAACGGAAGATAAGCCTAATAGTTGAAACACACAAAGGGATAAAGGACCTTTGATTGAACTCATGGATTCTTGAATCACTCAAGAACTTACGAGAATCACTCTCACTAAGATAGATGAGATAAAACTTGTTGATTTTCTGAATAAAACTCAGCTTGCCTTCATTGATGAAAATGGTTCAACTTATATAGGAGCTTTAACCATCAGAATTACAAAAGACACATAAATTTCAATATCATCCTGCTTAAAGCTATTAATTAATGATCCACTCAAGCTAATGATGATGCACTACTTAATGGTTGGTTGTAAATTAAATTAAGGCTACCAAAAGTCTTCCACCTTGATATGGAACAATAAATAATTCCATGCATTGTGTTTGACGAATTTGCTTCTTATCGACGCACCAAATGCATAATAAAGCACTATGAACAAGCTTCCTTTTTAAACATGGAAGTTGGTGTGTTTCATTCACATGCTTATCCTTTTGTTCCTGTAAAATGACATCACAAACTGTAGAAGAAAACACATTGACGAATAAACTTTCTCTAGTTCCATTTCTTTTTCTTTATTTTCCCTTCCTTCTGCAGTTTATATTACTTCTTGTTCTATTCTTTCTTTTCCTTTTTCTCCTTCAGCCTACGTTGATCCTTACTGACTTGTCTTGGTGTCATAAATTTCTACTTCTTTTGATGTCCCTCATGCCTCAAAAAAGGGAACGTTGATCAAGATGGAGTGTTTTAAAACGAAGCCATGCCCATCCCAAAAGAAGATTACAAGAGGCCATAGGAGCAATATCACATAATACTTCTTTCACACATTGCCATGTACTGAATTTGATGCATGCTTGATCCAGATGAAAGGTTGCTGGGAACTGGAGCTTCTCCACCAATCTTTGACTCACAACATTGTTTTCGCTTCCGTAATCGAATGCAACTAAACATGGATGGACTTCGGTTAAACACTTTGTATAATGAACTTCCTTTCCTATTCCAAATCTAGATAGCCAGGCTCTGAATACCAAATGATGTGAATCCACAGGGTTCCATTCGTTTGACTGATATATCTTTGTTGGAATGCTAACAAGCAAGAAATTTGAGAAATTATTTAAAACGAGAAAATGGAAACATAAAAGAAGATGGAACGGAAATTGATAGACATCACACTTCCAAGAACGGAAGATAAGCCTAAGAGTTGAAACACACAAAGGGATAAAGGACCTTTGATTGAACTCATGGATTGTTGAATCACTCAAAAACTTACGAGAATCACTCTCACTAAGATAGATGAGATAAAAATTGTTTATTTTCTGAATAAAACTCAGCTTGCCTTCATTGATGAAAATGGTTCAACTTATATAGGAGCTTTAAGCATCAGAATTACAAAAGACACATAAATTTCAATATCATCCCGCTTAAAGCTATTAATTAATGATCCACTCAAGCTAATGATGATGCGCTACTTAAAGGTTGATTGTAAATTAAATTAAGGCTATCAAAAGTCTTCCACCTTGATATGGAATAATAAATAATTCCATGCATTGTGTTTGACGAATTTGCTTCTTATCGACGCACCAAATGCATAATAAAGCACGATGAACAAGCTTCCTTTTTAAACATGGAAGTTGGTGTGTTTCATTCACATGCTTATCCTTTTGTTCCTGTAAAATGACATCACAAACTGTAGAAGAAAAAACATTGACGAATAAACTTTCTCTAGTTCCATTTCTTTTTCTTTTTTTCCCTTCCTTCTGCAGTTTATATTACTTCTTGTTCTATTCTTTCTTTTCCTTTTTCTCCTTCAGCCTACGTTGATCCTTACTGACTTGTCTTGGTGTCATAAATTTCTACTTCTTTTGATGTCCCTCATGCCTCAAAAAAGGGAACGTTGATCAAGATGGAGTGTTTTAAAACGAAGCCATGCCCATCCCAAAAGAAGATTACAAGAGGCCATAGGAGCAATATCACATAATACTTCTTTCACACATTGCCATGTACTGAATTTGATGCATGCTTGATCCAGATGAAAGGTTGCTGGGAACTGGAGCTTCTCCACCAATCTTTGACTCACAACATTGTTTTCGCTTCCGTAATCGAATGCAACTAAACATGGATGGACTTCGGTTAAACACTTTGTATAATGAACTTCCTTTCCTATTCCAAATCTAGATAGCCAGGCTCTGAATACCAAATGATGTGAATCCACAGGGTTCCATTCGTTTGACTGATATATCTTTGTTGGAATGCTAACAAGCAAGAAATTTGAGAAATTATTTAAAACGAGAAAATGGAAACATAAAAGAAGATGGAACGGAAATTGATAGACATCACACTTCCAAGAACGGAAGATAAGCCTAAGAGTTGAAACACACAAAGGGATAAAGGACCTTTGATTGAACTCATGGATTGTTGAATCACTCAAGAACTTACGAGAATCACTCTCACTAAGATAGATGAGATAAAAATTGTTTATTTTCTGAATAAAACTCAGCTTGCCTTCATTGATGAAAATGGTTCAACTTATATAGGAGCTTTAAGCATCAGAATTACAAAAGACACATAAATTTCAATATCATCCCGCTTAAAGCTATTAATTAATGATCCACTCAAGCTAATGATGATGCGCTACTTAAAGGTTGATTGTAAATTAAATTAAGGCTATCAAAAGTCTTCCACCTTGATATGGAACAATAAATAATTCCATGCATTGTGTTTGACGAATTTGCTTCTTATCGACGCACCAAATGCATAATAAAGCACGATGAACAAGCTTCCTTTTTAAACATGGAAGTTGGTGTGTTTCATTCACATGCTTATCCTTTTGTTCCTGTATAATGACATCACAAACTGTAGAAGAAAAAACATTGACGAATAAACTTTCTCTAGTTCCATTTCTTTTTCTTTTTTTCCCTTCCTTCTGCAGTTTATATTACTTCTTGTTCTATTCTTTCTTTTCCTTTTTCTCCTTCAGCCTACGTTGATCCTTACTGACTTGTCTTGGTGTCATAAATTTCTACTTCTTTTGATGTCCCTCATGCCTCAAAAAAGGGAACGTTGATCAAGATGGAGTGTTTTAAAACGAAGCCATGCGCATCCCAAAAGAAGATGACAAGAGTCCATAGGAGCAATATCACATAATACTTCTTTCACACATTGCCATGTACTGAATTTGATGCATGCTTGATCCAGATGAAAGGTTGCTGGGAACTGGAGTTTCTCCCCCAATCTTTGACTCACAACATTGTTTTCGCTTCCGTAATCGAATGCAACTAAACATGGATGGCCTTCGGTTAAACACTTTGTATAATAAACTTCCTTTCCTATTCCAAATCTAGATAGCCAGGCTCTGAATACCAAATGATGTGAATCCACAGGGTTCGATTCGTTTGACTGATCTATCTTTGTGGGAATGGTAACAAGCAAGAAATTTGAGAAATTATTTAAAACGAGAAAATGGAAACATAAAAGAAGATGGAACGGAAATTGATAGACATCACACTTCCAAGAACGGAAGATATGCCTAAGAGTTGAAACACACAAAGGGATAAAGGACCTTTGATTGAACTCATGGATTCTTGAATCACTCAAGAACTTACGAGAATCACTCTCACTAAGATAGATGAGATAAAACTTGTTTATTTTCTGAATAAAACTCAGCTTGCCTTCATTGATGAAAATGGTTCAACTTATATAGGAGCTTTAAGCATCAGAATTACAAAAGACACATAAATTTCAATATCATCCCGCTTAAAGCTATTAATTAATGATCCACTCAAGCTATTGATGATGCGCTACTTAATGGTTGATTGTAAATTAAATTAAGGCTATCAAAAGTCTTCCACCTTGATATGGAACAATAAATAATTCCATGCATTGTGTTTGACGAATTTGCTTCTTATCGACGCACCAAATGCATAATAAAGCACGATGAACAAGCTTCCTTTTTAAACATGGAAGTTGGTGTGTTTCATTCACATGCTTATCCTTTTGTTCCTGTAAAATGACATCACAAACTGTAGAAGAAAAAACATTGACGAATAAACTTTCTCTAGTTCCATTTCTTTTTCTTTTTTTCCCTTCCTTCTGCAGTTTATATTACTTCTTGTTCTATTCTTTCTTTTCCTTTTTCTCCTTCAGCCTACGTTGATCCTTATTGACTTGTCTTGGTGTCATAAATTTCTACTTCTTTTGATGTCCCTCATGCCTCAAAAAAGGGAACGTTGATCAAGATGGAGTGTTTTAAAACGAAGCCATGCGCATCCCAAAAGAAGATGACAAGAGTCCATAGGAGCAATTTCACATAATACTTCTTTCACACATTGCCATGTACTGAATTTGATGCATGCTTGATCCAGATGAAAGGTTGCTGGGAACTGGAGTTTCTCCCCCAATCTTTGACTCACAACATTGTTTTCGCTTCCGTAATCGAATGCAACTAAACATGGATGGCCTTCGGTTAAACACTTTGTATAATAAACTTCCTTTCCTATTCCAAATCTAGATAGCCAGGCTCTGAATACCAAATGATGTGAATCCACAGGGTTCGATTCGTTTGACTGATCTATCTTTGTGGGAATGCTAACAAGCAAGAAATTTGAGAAATTATTTAAAACGAGAAAATGGAAACATAAAAGAAGATGGAACGGAAATTGATAGACATCACACTTCCAAGAACGGAAGATATGCCTAAGAGTTGAAACACACAAAGGGATAAAGGACCTTTGATTGAACTCATGGATTGTTGAATCACTCAAGAACTTACGAGAATCACTCTCACTAAGATAGATGAGATAAAACTTGTTTATTTTCTGAATAAAACTCAGCTTGCCTTCATTGATGAAAATGGTTCAACTTATATAGGAGCTTTAACCATCAGAATTACAAAAGACACATAAATTTCAATATCATCCCGCTTAAAGCTATTAATTAATGATCCACTCAAGCTATTGATGATGCGCTACTTAATGGTTGATTGTAACTTAAATTAAGGCTACCAAAAGTCTTCCACCTTGATATGTAACAATAAATAATTCCATGCATTGTGTTTGACGAATTTGCTTCTTATTGACGCACCAAATGCATAATAAAGCACTATGAACAAGCTTCCTTTTTAAACATGGAAGTTGGTGTGTTTCATTCACATGCTTATCCTTTTGTTCCTGTAAAATGACATCACAAACTGTAGAAGAAAACACATTGACGAATAAACTTTCTCTAGTTCCATTTCTTTTTCTTTATTTTCCCTTCCTTCTGCAGTTTATATTATTTCTTGTTCTATTCTTTCTTTTCCTTTTTCTCCTTCAGCCTACGTTGATCCTTACTGACTTGTCTTGGTGTCATAAATTTCTACTTCTTTTGATGTCCCTCATGCCTCAAAAAAGGGAACGTTGATCAAGATGGAGTGTTTTAAAACGAAGCCATGCCCATCCCAAAAGAAGATTACAAGAGGCCATAGGAGCAATATCACATAATACTTCTTTCACACATTGCCATGTACTGAATTTGATGCATGCTTGATCCAGATGAAAGGTTGCTGGGAACTGGAGCTTCTCCACCAATCTTTGACTCACAACATTGTTTTCGCTTCCGTAATCGAATGCAACTAAACATGGATGGACTTCGGTTAAACACTTTGTATAATGAACTTCCTTTCCTATTCCAAATCTAGATAGCCAGGCTCTGAATACCAAATGATGTGAATCCACAGGGTTCCATTCGTTTGACTGATCTATCTTTGTTGGAATGCTAACAAGCAGGAAATTTGAGAAATTATTTAAAACGAGAAAATGGAAACATAAAAGAAGATGGAACGGAAATTGATAGACATCACACTTATAAGAACGGAAGATAAGCCTAAGAGTTGAAACACACAAAGGGATAAAGGACCTTTGATTGAACTCATGGATTCTTGAATCACTCAAGAACTTAGGAGAATCACTCTCACTAAGATAGATGAGATAAAACTCGCTTGTTTTCTGAATAAAACTCAGCTTGCCTTCATTGATGAAAATTGTTCAACTTATATAGGAGCTTTAACCATTAGAATTACAAAAGACACATAAATTTCAATATCATCCCGCTTAAAGCTATTAATTAATGATCCACTCAAGCTAATCACGATCCGCTACTTAATGGTTGATTGTAACTGAATTTAAGGCTACCAAAATTCAACCACAAACTTTAAGCAAAGGTCTTCCTGATCTTCCAGAGGTTGGTTCTTAAGTTGGCATACAGACCCTTATTTCAACTAAAGATAAAGCAAAACTAAAGCCCATTAATTGGTTAAGCACAAACACAATTTGGTCAGCCAATTTTACAAAGCATTGGGCCCTTATTTAAATAAAAGAAACTGCATCAATACGGCGCATTAGTCATCCTCCATTTGACCCATATGCAATTCACATCATACCCTCCTTCTTCGAGAAGATTTGTCCCGAATCTTAAGACACTAGTTTTAATGTAAGTTTATTATGATCTCGTGAAGGACTTTTATTTTTTCACAAGTTGAAACTGATTCTCTTCTTCCAGGATCAAATTCAACTGGATATTTGTTACTTTCCAATGGTTGCAATCCGTCGATAACATTTCTCGGCAACAGTACTCCACCTTGATATGTAACAATAAATAATTCCATGCATTATGTTTGACGAATTTGCTTCTTATCGACGGACCAAATGCATAATAAAGCACTATGGACAAGCTTCCTTTTTAAACATGGAAGTTGGTGTGTTTCATTCACATGCTTATCCTTTTGTTCCTGTAAAATGACATCACAAACTGTAGAAGAAAAAAACATTGACGAATATACTTTCTCTAGTTCCATTTATTTTTCTTTATTTTCCCTTCCTTCTGCAGTTTTTATTACTTCTTTTTCTATTCTTTCTTTTTTTGTTTTCTCCTTCAGCCTACGTTGATCCTTACTGACTTGTCTCGGTGTCATAAATTTCTACTTCTTTTGATGTCCCTCATGCCTCAAATAAAGGGAACGTTCATCAAGATGGAGTGTTTTAAAATGAAGCCATGCCCATCCCAAAAGAAGATGACAAGAGTCCATGGGAGCAATATCACATAATACTTCTTTCACGTTGTCCCAACCATACCCAAAGTGCACGGCCTCGGCCTCTAAAGTTTACGCGTCATTTCCCTCCTCAAGACTGGAAGGCTGATGTCCCAACCGCACCCAATGTACACGGCCTCCACACCCCTAAGCATGCAACCTCAGTAAACCCAACCACCACACACCCTGTGTCGGCTACCTCTTCTTCAACATGCGGCCCTCAACAAACACCCGGGCCGCACACTTCTCGCTAGACATCCGCTCCTATAGTTCGCGACCACCAAAGACACTCCAGACCGCATACCTTGTACTAAAGAATGCCCCTCCCTTCCAAGGCGGCCGCCAGTGAACCTCTGAGGCCGCATCCTCTTCCAGACATCCCCAATCACAAACAAAAGGTTTTGCGACAACAAATTCCCTAAGCCGCCTATCCCGTACTACGAATACCCCTCCCTAAGACAATCCAAATCCATGACGTAACCATTTCGATCAATAAGATGAGATACCATCCGTAGACATTCTCACGACCGAGTGCTGAATACCACCTACCCCTGAGGTGTCTCCTGGTAATTTCCCCCTCAGCACTGGATCCAAGAATAGCCAAGAAGGGAATATTGGGCCAAAAGCCCAACCCAGGTAGGACCGACAGGTAAAAAAGGTATAAATAGCACATTATCCTATGCATTGATTACGCATTAAATATTCTCTGTAACCATTGACATCACTCAACACTGACTTTGGCATCAGAGTGTCTTTTGCAGGCACACCTGCGCTGTGACCATAGCCCCTCAAAGCCAGAAGACTCACTCGGCATCCCAACATCAAGATAGTACGCGAGACTTGTGAAGTACAGCTTGGTCCCATAAGAACAATTGGCGCCCACCGTGGGGCCCTCGAAGAGTATTTCGCAAGATCAGCCCTCCCCGTCCCAAGACCATGGTATCCACAAGAAGTAGACCAGCTGAAGTGCCTACCAGACCCCCTGTAATGGAAGTAGGAGACGCTGGTCCCTCGTCCGACATATCTCGCATTCTAGAGGCTTAAGCTAGAATGCAACAAGAATTCACAGAGTATAAGAAAAGGAAAGCAGACGAAATGATGAAGGATTGACCCCAACCAAGGATGAAGGCACATGCTTAAGAAGACTAAGCATGTTTAAAAAGGAAGTTCACTAATCCTTCATCCCTTTCATTTGTGTTTGTTATTTTTGATTCCCTAAGTTGACTTAGTTGAATCAACTTTAGTTGACTTGTTGACCTTTGACTAGGTTTGACTTGTTCACTATAGTTGACTTGACTTAAGCCAACATGCTAATCTATGTTTATTTGCTTTGTAGGTTAATTAGGAGTAAGAAAGCAATGCTAAGTGGCGCATGGTGATTGGGGAGCATAAATGATGTGGAGGAGAGAGTAAAGCAAAGGCATAAAGCATAAAGTAAAAGGCATGAAGCAAGTGTACCTATGTACCTTTGGTCTCCTTTGTTTTTAGCACACTTTGACCACTTTTTGGAGACATATGAGACACATTCTTTGTCTCCTTTTGTGCTAGAACGAAATTAGCCTTGCACACACCATAGTTAGCTCTTTTGTCTCTCATTTTTGTAACCTTATTTGACCTAGTTTCTAGAAGCTAGGGTTAGGTTTTTGTAGAGACATCCTTAGGTATCTTTTATTTACTTAGAGGCCCCTAAACTCTTCTATATAAGGGGTGCTCCTAGACATGTAAAAGGGTTGAACATTTTGAAGTAAAAACACTCTTGTGTCTCAACCATTTGTGAGAGTTTCCTCCCTTGGGAGTGAATACTTTTAAGCCTTATCTTGCATAGCAAGTGGCGGCACACATCCACTCATCTTCAAGGTTGTCATGGCTTCTAGCCTAGCCTTGTAGTGGCGTGCTTCTCACATTTTTACCATTTCTTTCCTTTCCATTTTATGTTTTCTTCTTCTTTTAATGGTTCTTGGTTTTCTATGGTTTATGTGCTTTCCATTTCCTTTTTGTTTTGAATCAATCCATCATCTTCTTCTCTTGAGCTTTGTGAAAGGAACCTTCACATCTAGATAGCTTGCTATCTTAATGTGCAGTGGGGATTTCGCTTTGCTTTCTTAATCAACTCACACCATATTCAATAATCTTAAAAAGGAACAAGATAATCCTTCATCAGTGGGTATCTAGAGCTTTGGTTGTCCTTGAATATGGTGTTTTCATGTTCTAACCTTGTCTTGTGTAGCTATCTTTGAATGGTCCACATAAAAACAGTGCTGGCAGCAACGTGTGCGTTTTTGAAAAAAATACTGCAGCTAGCTCAGTGGTCAAAAAGTAACGTTCTTTATATCAAAAGAAATCTCTGTGAGTCTAGTTTCCAACAAAAAAAGAATTAACGCATTTGGAGTTTTGTGGAGAGAGTTATGATCAAATGAGTGAGCAAAGGTCAGAGCTGCCGAGAATACGAAAAACAACGTTTTCAGGTTATGTTGTGGCAATTTTGGCTTCGGTTTTGTGACTCTTTTGCTCCTAAATGTGGTTGGATAACATGTCTTTTGATGCTTAGTCTTTGAGCCTCAAATCCATGAGTTTAAATGCATGATAGCTACATGTTTGTGTCTTTGTGTATGTCATGTTGAGTCTTTAAATGTGTTTAACTTTTGCTTGAGTCATATGTCATATGTTAACTTGAAGTTTTCTTATTCTTGTTTTTCCAAGTATTTGAATCTTGCTTTCACTTTATGTCTTGCTTATGTATGCTCCATGAAATTGATTTTGGCCTAAAACTTGAGGAACTAAGTGTCCAAGCCACCTAAAACTCTTTCTCATGATTTTATGGAGCTAGTTGTGAAAAGAAGAAAATTTTTACACCAAAATTTGTCAAAAAACCGAGAGCAAACTTGCTCATTGGTGAACTCAAAGTGTGTTTGTCACTAAGTGTTATGCTACTAGTTTTCATGCTTGAGAAATGGGTGATATTGGCAAATTAGTTCCATTCTTTAACTTGGTTATGATCTATCTTGGTCTATGCATGATTTAAGACTTGAAGATGTTTGTCAAGTACTTTCCATAGAGTCTTAAAAATTTGTTTTTCTTGTGTTAGTCTTGTTCAAAGTTTTGTCACCAATATTTTTCTTTCTTTAGAGTTTAGCTTTCCTTGTTTTTGTGCTTTTCTTGCTTGTCACTAGGTGTTCTTTGTTTTGTCTTAGTAGTTTTCTTTTCTTGAAACTCTTGGGATGTTGTGGCCAAATCACTTGTATTGCATTTGAAAGGTTTTGAACAAGTTTTTAAAAGTGTTTGCTTCACTCCTTTGGTGGATTTTGAGTGCTAGCCTTGCCTTGATACTTTGGGAGAGTGATCTAAACACTTGGGTTACATTTTGGGTTGGATTTGGTCTCGGTTTTCATGTTGTCTAACCTCTAATCCCTTTATTTTGTCTCGGATTTGAGTGTTTTTGTTGTAGGAATCATGGCAAGTTCATCAAATGCACCTACACCAAACAAAAACAATACATTGATGAGATTGCTTCGGGATTTGGAGTTGTCTAGGAAGGAGGCCTTTGAACAATTGAGAAAAGACAATGAGCAAAGTGACCTAAGAATCCAAAAGCATATTCAAAGGCTTGAAGCTAGGGAGAAAGAAAGAGAGCCTAGGAAAAGAGGGCATTCTAGGCGCAACCCATCACAAGAGAAGCAAACTCCAAAGATTCCTAAGTTCTACGGTGGAAGTGATCCTAAAATCTTCCTTGATTGGGAAGCTAAAGTTGATCAAATTTTCATTGAAAATCATGTAAAGGATCAAGCACAAGTTGATCTAGTAGTTTTACGATTTTTGGAGTATGCCAATACTTTGTGGCATAAAGTTTGTAAGAATTATGACCAAGGGTCACCCGCGGCTTCTTGGATGGACATTAAAACTCTTATGCGCGCTAGATTTGTTCCTCCCTCCTATAGGAAGGAACTTCTTTTGAAGCTCCAAAGGCTTCACCAAGGTTCTATGAGTGTGAGTGAGTACTTTAAAGAATTAGAGTCTCAAATGCGTAGAGTTGAAATAAAAGAAACTAACAAAGAGAAAATAAAAAGATTTGTGAGTGGTCTTAGGAGAGACATACAAGATTTAGTAGAGTTATATGAGTACTCTTCTCTTGACAAAGTTTTACATTTGGCCATCAAAGTTGAAACTCAATTGCAAAAGAAAAAAGAGGCCAAGAGGAATGGTTCATACAATGACTACTATTCTAGTACTTGGAAAGATAAAGAAAGAAAACATGATAAATCACCACTCAAGAGTTCCAAAGACCCACCTCCTAGGACTAATTCGTCTAGGCCTTCTAATGAAACTCCTAATTCTTCTCAAGGTACAAGGACAAGTTCTATAAAATGTTTTAAGTGTTTGGGATATGGACACATAGCTTCAAATTGTCCTACCAAAAGAACCATGGCCTTGAACCTTAAAAAAGAAGTAGAGAGTGAAAATTCTTCTCCCCCTTTCCCCAAAAGTACTTCTTCCCACACTTCTTCTTCAAGTGAAAGGATTAAACCCCTTGAAGGTGGATTGTTAATGATAAGGCACCAACTAAGACAAGTTTCCAAGGGACTTGACCCTTTTCAAAGACAAAACCTTTTTCATTCAAGGTGTCATATCAAAGACAAACTATGTCCCCTCCCCATAGATAATGGAAGTTGTGTAAATGTGGCTAGCACAAGGGTTGTGGACAAGCTTGGCTTGAAAACTATCCCTCATGCCAAGCCCTACAAGCTATCATGGCTTAAGAAAGAAGACATTAAAGTAACTCAACAAGTCCTCATTAACTTTTCAATTGGAAATTTTAAAGATGAGGTGTTATGTGATGTTGTGCCTATGGAAGAAACTCATATTTTGTTAGGTAGGCCATGGCAATTTGATAGAAAAGTCTTTTATGATGGCCATGCTAACACCTATGCTTTCTCCTTCCAAGGCAAGAAGTTCACACTCCTACCTCTCTCACCCAATCAAGCAAATGAGGACCAAAATAAAGTGAAAGATAAGAGAAAAGATGAAAAAGAAAAAGAGCAAGTTACCTCCAAAGTGTTACTTGCCTCTAAAAAAATATTTCCAAAGCAAGATGGACATCACCATTCTTCCTTCTCTTCCAAGGCTCAAAAGGAAGACCCAATGTGCAAGCATGAGAGGAAGAGTGATCTAGAAAAGGGGGATGGCCTAACCAAAGCTATGGGTAATACCCTTAGAAAGGATGGAATAAGAGCTCATAAAAGGGAAGTGCAAATCCTCCCCCAAATCAAGTCAAGCTCCATCTACAAAGGCTTAAAGAAGTAGACCAAGACCAGCCCTCCCCGTGGGGCCCTCGAAGAGTATTTCGCAAGATCAGCCCTCCCCGTCCCAAGACCATGGTATCCACAAGAAGTAGACCAGCTGAAGTGCCTACCAGACCCCCTGTAATGGAAGTAGGAGACGCCGGTCCCTCGTCCGACATATCTCGCATTCTAGAGGCTTAAGCTAGAATGCAACAAGAATTCACAGAGTATAAGAAAAGGAAAGTAGACGAAATGATGAAGGATTGACCCCAACCAAGGATGAAGGCACATGCTTAAGAAGACTAAGCATGTTTAAAAAGGAAGTTCACTAATCCTTCATCCCTTTCATTTGTGTTTGTTATTTTTGATTCCCTAAGTTGACTTAGTTGAATCAACTTTAGTTGACTTGTTGACCTTTGACTAGGTTTGACTTGTTCACTATAGTTGACTTGACTTAAGCCAACATGCTAATCTATGTTTATTTGCTTTGTAGGTTAATTAGGAGTAAGAAAGCAATGCTAGGTGGCGCATGGTGATTGGGGAGCATAAATGATGTGGAGGAGAGAGTAAAGCAAAGGCATAAAGCATAAAGTAAAAGGCATGAAGCAAGTGTACCTATGTACCTTTGGTCTCCTTTGTTTTTAGCACACTTTGACCACTTTTTGGAGACATATGAGACACATTCTTTGTCTCCTTTTGTGCTAGAACGAAATTAGCCTTGCACACACCATAGTTAGCTCTTTTGTCTCTCATTTTTGTAACCTTATTTGACCTAGTTTCTAGAAGCTAGGGTTAGGGTTTTGTAAAGACATCCTTAGGTATCTTTTATTTACTTAGAGGCCCCTAAACTCTTCTATATAAGGGGTGCTCCTAGACATGTAAAAGGGTTGAACATTTTGAAGTAAAAACACTCTTGTGTCTCAACCATTTGTGAGAGTTTCCTCCCTTGGGAGTGAATACTTTTAAGCCTTATCTTGCATAGCAAGTGGCGGCACACATCCACTCATCTTCAAGGTTGTCATGGCTTCTAGCCTAGCCTTGTAGTGGCGTGCTTCTCACATTTTTACCATTTCTTTCCTTTCCATTTTATGTTTTCTTCTTCCTTTAATTATTCTTGATTTTCTATGATTTATGTGCTTTCCATTTCCTTTTTGTTTTGAATCAATCCATCATCTTCTTCTCTTGAGCTTTGTGAAAGGAACCTTCACATCTAGATAGCTTGCTATCTTAATGTCCAGTGGGGATTTCGCTTAGCTTTCTTAATCAATTCACACCATATTCAATAATCTTAAAAAGGAACAAGATAATCCTTCATCACGAAATGGAAGCGCTGAGAGAAGAGAACTCCCGACTCAAAAGGAGGATTGAAGCAGGCAAGGCCGTGGAAGAACTTGAGGTCGCCCCTTGCAGGGCAGAGCCCCCACCCGCCATGGAGGAAGAAAGCGAATACAAACCCACGGGTCACACAACCGGTGGCAACTACAACCCTTTCGCCTCCCGAAGAAACCGTAGGCACCCGTTCGTCGACGGGATCGTAGAAACACCACTCCCTCATAAGTGGAAGGATCCAACTGTCACCTACGATGGCACCATTGACCCAGATGAGTTCATATCCATTTATACCAACCGAGTCGCCCTTTACTCGTCTGACGACGCCGTAATGTGCAAGTCCTTCTCTATTGCACTCAGAGGATCGACATTAGAATGGTTCATGAGCCTACAGCCCTACACTATAGATTCCTTCAACACGCTTACCACCTCTTTCACCACCCAGTTCGACACCAGCCGTCGGCACGACCTCACATCCCTGTCACTCCTAAACTTAAGACAAGAGGAAGGAGAGTCCCTTGCACCTTCATTAACAGGTTCGGCGTAATCGCCATGAAGATCAAAGACCTCACCCCAAACTTGATATTGCACTATATGGTAATGGCACTATGACCGGGACCGTTTGCTGACGAACTAGCCATGCGCCCGCCCCTGGGAATGCAAGAGCTGCGAAAAAAAGCATCGATGTTCATCAGAGTCGAGGAGATTCGGCATTACCAAGACAGGGTCCGGACCACCCCAACCCACCTGGAAGCTAAGAGGGGCGGTAGGGAGCCGGGGGGTCGGGACCAAAACCGCCTCAAAGACAGAAAGCAAGCAAGATTCTCTAATTACGCCCCCCTTAACGCCCCCAAATCCCGTATTCTTGATGAGGTATTGCAAGCTGAACTCATCGCTCCACCTAAGAGATTCCAACACCCACCAAACGCCGACCTAAGCAAGTATTGCCACTACCACCGCAACAACTGCCACACAACAGAGGAATGTGAGACTCTTCGCGACAAAATAGAAGAACTTGTACAGGCCGGACACCTGCGACACTATGTTAAAAACACAACCGAAGGGAACCCTAGGACCCAATACGAGAAGTATCCACGCAGGAACATTCCACGAAGGGATGACCCATGAAACGAACCAAGGGAACCCAGACAAGAACCTAGGAGAAGCACAAATTCTGAGTGAAGGAGGGAGGAACCACCTCAAGGGGGGAGGCGCCCAGAAGAAAGATCCCCCCTGAGAGGAATGATAAACACCATATCAGGAGGGTTTGCCGAAGGCAGATGTTCCTCCTCTTCTAGAAAAAAGCACCTGAGGGCAGTCCACTCTGTCCACGCCGTCTACAGGGGACCTAGGAGAAGAATGCCACCAATCTCTTTCAGCGACTCTGACTTCCGAGGAGTCGACCCCAACCAAGATGACCCTGTGGTCATAACGATAGAACTCGAAAACTTCGCCGTAAAGAAGGTGCTAATCGACCAAGGAAGCTCGGTAGATATCATATACTGGAAGACCTTCCAACAACTCCAGATCCCCGCTGAAGAACTGACCCCATACGACGAACCCATATACGGATTTTCTAGCGAATGGGTGCCAACCCGAGGATATGATGAAAGCAGGTTTTGTTGAAGAAGCGCGGTACACCACCTGGCTAGCAAACATCGTTCTGGTCAAGAAACAGAATGGCAAGTGGCGTATGTGCGTCGATTACACGAACTTGAACAAGGCATGCCCTAGAGACGTGTACCCGTTGCCCAACATAGACCGTCTGGTAGATGGGGCAGCTGGAAGTGGCACACTCAGTTTCCTAGACGCATACTCTGGATACAACCAGATACCGATGGCGGAGGATGACACGATCAAAACCGCCTTCATTACGGAAGAAGCAAACCTATACTACAAAGTTATGCCCTTCGGGCTCAAAAACGCAGGCGCTACCTACCAAAGGTTAATGGACAGGGTCTTCAAACCCTTCCTCGGTAATAGCGTCGAGGTATATGTCGATGACATAGTGGTCAAATCCCCAAACCCCACCCAACACGCCCTAGATCTCGTCGAAGTTTTCAAAGCCATACGAAGATACAATCTCCGCCTGAATCCAGAAAAGTGCACCTTTGGAGTAGACGGGGGAAAATTCTTAGGATACATGTTGACCCGACGCGGCATCGAAGTAAACCCAGAGAAATTCCAGGCCATCATCAGCATGCGCAACCCTGCCAATGTTAAAGAAGTACAAAGACTCGTGGGACGGCTGATAGCCATTGCACGCTTCCTCCCTAAGCTTGCGGAGAAAACCAAGCCTATGATAAACCTCCTCAAGAAGTCCTCCAAGTTCGAGTGGAGCGCAGCATGCCAAGAAAATTTTGATGAACTGAAACTACTGTTAGCCACACCCCCAATCCTGAACAAACCACGACCTGGGTCCCCTTTGTTAATATACATTGCAGCATCCTCCAACGCCGTCAGCGCGGCACTCGTACAAGAGTTCGATGGCACACAACAACCCATCTACTTCACCAGCCGCATACTCCAAGACCCTGAAACGAGGTACCAAATGGTCGAGAAGATAGCACTCGCACTAATCACAGCAGCAGGACGCTTGCGACCATACTTCCAGACACACCCAATCATCGTAAAGACGGACTACCCCATACAAAAAATCCTCCAAAAGCCAGATCTCGTAGGGAGGCTCTCATCATGGTCCATTGAGCTATCAGAATTCAGTATCAAGTACGAACCTCACGGCCCCATCAAGGCGCAATGCTTGGCAGACTTCACAAATGATTTGCAACCTCAAGAACCCGCACACGAATGGTGGATCATGCATGTTGACAGATCATCCAACACAAAGGGAGCCGGCGCCGGTGTCGTACTCGAAGGCCCGAGCGGCATACTCATCGAATAACCAGGCCGAGTACGAGGCCATTGTGGCAGGACTACACCTGGCCCTTAAAATGGAAGTCAAATGTTTGTCATGCAAAACTGACTCCAAACTCACCGTCGGACACCTCACGAGTGAGTACCAAGTTAAAGATGACCTCTTATCGCAGTACTACCATTTGGCAATGAACTTGATCTCAAAACTCGAAGAATTCAAAATTGACCACGTGCCCCGAAGCGACAACGCTAGAGCCGATCTCCTATCCAAGCTCGCAAGTACAAAAAAGAAAGGTCGCTACAGATCCCTGATACAGCAGGTACTCACCATCCCCTCCATACAAGCACAAGCAGAATGCTTTGAGATCACCACTCAAGAATCATGGATGAGTCCCTTCATCACATACCTCGAAACGGGCGAGACACCCACCAATCAAGAAAAAGGATGGAACAGGAAAGCGGCAAGATACACTTTGATAGCCGGGGAACTCTACAGAAGGGGTTTCAGCCACCCCCTACTCCGATGCATCACGAACAATAAGGCGTCCTACGTTATCAAAGAAATACACGAAGGCACATGCGGATACCACTCGGGCACAAAAACAATGGCAGCAAGAATCCTCCGGGCAGGGTACTTCTGGCCCACGATGGAACAAGACTGCACCAATTTTGTCAAAAAATGTCAACCTTACCAACAACACGGACCCTGCCCCCACCTACACCAAGAACCGCTCCATCACATTACAACACCATGGCCATTTTCCAAATGGGGAATGCACATAATAGGACCCTTCACCCTTGGAAAAGGGCAAGTCAAGTTTCTCTTGGTAGCGGTGGATTATTTCTCCAAGTGGATTGAAGTTGAACCACTCGCAAACATTACAGCCAAACAAGTCCAACGATTCCTTTGGAGAAACATCATTTGCCGATACGGGGTACCCCACACCATAATCACGGACAACGATAGACAATTCATTGACAAGGGCCTTGCCGAATTCTACCACGACCTTAACATCCAGCACATCACGAGTTCAGTCGAACATCCACAAACTAACGGCCAGGCAGAAGCCGCAAACAAGGTCATCCTTAACCAATTAAAGAAAAGACTCGACACCGCAAAAGGAAAGTGGCCAGAAGAACTCATGGAGGTGTTATGGGCATACAGGTGTACACCCCAGTCTTCCACCAAAGAAGCCCCGTACAGCCTGGTATACGGCACAGATGCAATGATACCTGTCGAAATCGGGGAACCCTCCATTCGACGAAGTCATTTCAAACCTACCATCAACGAAGCATGCATGAACACACATCTCGACCTGCTCGTAGAAAGGAGAGAGCAAGCGCACATCCAGGACACCGCTACCAAACTTCGAGCAGCAAGAAGGTACAACTCCAAGCTTGACCCTCGTTCCTTTCACAAAGGAGACTTAGTCTGGCGGATGGCAAGCAAAGCACGGAAACATCAAGGCAAATTTTCGCCAAACTGGGAAGGACCTTTTCGCGTGCTACAAGAAGTAGGCAACGACGTATACATACTAGAACGACTATCAGGAGACCCCATTCCCAACACTTGGAATGCCTCCCATTTAAAGTTTTATTTTAGTTAAATCACGTGTAGCATATCGTCACTTGTAATCAAAGATGTACTCTTTCCTAACCTAGAATTTTTCCCTAAGGAGGGTTTTGGCCAGGCAGGTTTTAACCAGGCATCTACCAGTAATGAAAGTTCGATGATTACATCCACTCTCTATATTACAAACACTCCCGGCCTCTAGTTTAAGAGCTGCCGGACGTCGACTAACAAACATCTCCCAGCCTCTAATCTAAGAGTCGCTGGTCGAGCACATCTAATCACTTCCCAACCTCTACTCAAAGAGCCGTTGGCCGAAGACCATCATCAAACCTATTCGCTTCAGTACAAGAAACCCCAAGCATAATAATAACCGACAACAGGGGAAACCACCCCACAAAGCGTAACAAGCTCAAGTATACATAAAAATGGATAAATCCGCACTTGACAAAACATTCTCGAGCCTTAAAATGAACATACGCATAAGCAAGCAGAAGGGACGATAACTAAACAACCAGCAAAGCAAAGAACCATAAAAATTCTCTTTTCATTCAAAATAAAGTGTGTTTACAAAACAAGTAAATACAAATCTGCTCTAGCAGAAACCCAATGTATCGTACCCAAAACCCACAAACAACAACAAAAAAATTTTCGGCGACCTCGCCCCCAAAGACCTACCTAATCAGCGACCTCGTCAATTCCTTCCTCCGCCACTTCCTCCCCGTCCTCAGCATCCCCTTCACCATCCTCCCCATCCGGCACCACCCCCTCCACATCAACCGGCGAAGCAACAACAATCGCTTCCTTATTTCCTACTGCCGCCACCTCCTGCTCGGCCCTTAAGCGACTGATTTCCGCCACATCAAGCATACGGTTATCATACACGTCCAAATTCACGTTAATGCGGCAATCGGACACAGAAACCTCCCTATACAGAAAATCGGCCTGCCTCAAGGCCTTCTGAAACCCATTCACATGCTCTGAATACACCGCCTGCTGCAAACTAAATATCTCACCAGCCGCCTCCTCTGCAACAACCTCCATAGCAGCAATAACCTCATCCATCTCCTCCTGCTTTGCCTTCAATTTTTTCTCGGCACCTGTGAGACTCAACTTCAACTTCTTAATCTCCGCCTCCAATTTCTTTTTCTCCTCGGCCCAAGACTGCTGATCGCTGTCCCTCAACTTTTTCAAAGAAGCAACCTCCTCCGTCAGCTTTTTCTTATCCCCAGCACTCAACTCCTCTTGCAGCATGGTCGTCACCCTCCTACTCAACACCAGTCCTCAAGCCATATACTCGTTCAGAGCCCTCATCACCAACCCAAGATCAGCCGCCTCCTCCACGCCAACCTTCGGATCACTTAACTTAATCTCAACCCCTTTCCTCATCTGAATTTTACTCTTCTCAAACCCACCTAAATCTGGATTGCTCGAACCACTCGACCCCACACCTCTAGTTTTTGCCAAAGCACGCAGCCTTTTTCTATCCTTCCCCACACCTTTCATCTTGGATGGCGCCGGCCTCTTCGCTGTAGGGGGAAGATACACGTCCACAACCGGACCTACCAAATTAGGCGCCTGCGACTGATCTTCTGCCTTGGCCGCATTCCCCATCTTATCACGAATCTTGGCAAAGAGATCGACCTCCCCACCCGTTTTCCTCGCATGATGCGTCATCACACCTGCACAAAACAAATTTTTTCAGATTAGTCCAATACTAGCAAGAACCGAAGACGAAACATACATACCACATAAATCCCTGGCGGGCTTATCCGTCAGATAACAGCACACAACCCATTTCCCAGGCACCCTAGTCGGTAATCTCTCAAGCACATCCACTACCCGCCTACTATTGACATCCAGCCCATCCTTCGAAACCGCATCCAGACGAGCAGGCGCCTCAGTCCAATAAAACGGAAATTTCGGAAACCCATTCTCATCGCAGTACAACAACCGCCTGACCGTCAGAATCCGCACACGGAAAAAACCATCCTTAAACTTCTTAAATGATTGAGTAAAGCCGTCCAACAAACCAATCTTAGGACAACTAATTAGAGAAAGCCACGAGATTGGGTCCCTCGGCCTCGTAACGTAGAAATACAAAAAACTATCAGGGGTTGGCGTCAAATACAACGCTTTACAAATCAGCCTGAAAGCCTGGAGACTCCCCCAACTATTCGGATGGAGTTGCGTAGGCGCCACGTTCAGCTTTTGCAAAACACCCATATTAAACTCATCAAAGGGCAACCGCACATGTAACTTCATAAACATACACGCATAAGCATAAAAGAAATCGTCCTCTAAACCTTCACGGCCATGGCACACAGCATCTACCCACTCACCCGCTCAATAGAGACAGCATTCGTATCGGCCCCCCTCTCAAACAAGTAAACACTATTTAACCACGACCTAAGAAGCCTCGACCACCGATATTTCGAGCAACACTCCCTAACGCCCTCAGCCACCCAGTCATAACCCTCCCTCCTCGGCCAAAGAGACTCGGCATGTTCACTAGCCAGATCTTCATGCACTTCTCTCTCCACCTCAATATGCAATGACTCGGATGATGTACTTAAAAATTCTAGCCTAAGGCCCCCAAAACTAGCTCCAGAATCACCAGAATTAGAACCATTAGAAGAAGTCGACATACCTCGGCACGCGGCAACAACTGAAGCAAGATAACTACACTTAGAGAATCGCAATAAAACCCTAGAAGCTAAAACCACAATGCAGAAGCAAATGAACGAGCACCATATATAAAAGCCACACTAATACCCCTTCATCCTCATACAAAACTCTAGAAGCCCAGGGCCCAACCCCAGTAAAACGCTTCGAAAAACGAACCTTGACAACACAATGCACCCAATAGTCACGTCTTTTCACTGACCACATTAACTGACATTTGCAACGTTACAGTAAATCTGACACCCTGACATTTTACACCAACAACCACGCAAACATAGTGGCCCAAACACACACAGATAGCGGCCAGCGCACGTTCAAACATAGCGGCCCAAACACATACAGATAGCAGCCTACGCAAGTTCAAACATAGCGACCCAAACACACGCACATAGCGGCCAACGAAAGTCCAAGCATCGCGGCCCAAACACGTAAAAATAACAATCATACTCCAAAAACAATGACCTGTAACATCTTAAGTCTATTACGTCACCAAGCTCCTCTAGACTGGGAGGCTGGTATACCCATAGAGTATACGGCTAAGTCCCATAAATGAAAATTGCAAAAAGTACACGGCCTCGGCCTCCAAAGTCTACGCGTTGTTTCCCTCCTCAAGACTGGAAGGCTGATGTCCCAACCATACCCAAAGTACACGGCCTCGGCCTCTAAAGTCTACACGTCGTTTCCCTCCTCAAGACTGGAAGGTCGATGTCCCAACCATACCCAGAGTACACGGCCTCGGCCTCTAAAGTCTACGCGTCATTTCCCTCCTCAAGACTAGAAGGCTGATGTCCCAACCGCACCCAAGGTACACGGCCTCCACACCCCTAAGCATGCAACCTCAGTAAACCCAACCACCACACACCCTGTGTCGGCTACCTTTTCTTCAACATGCGGCCCTCAACAAACACCCGAGCCACACACTTCTTGCTAGACATCCCCTCCTATAGTACGCGACCACCAAACACACTCTAGACCACATACCTTGTACTAAAGAATGCCCCTCCCTTCCCAGGCGGCCGCCAGCAAACCTCTGAGGCCGCATCCTCTTCCAGACATCCCCAATCACAAACAAAAGGTTTTGCGGCAACAAATTCCCTCAGCCGCCTATCCCGCACTACGAATACCCCTCCCTAGGACAATCCAAATCCATGACGTAACCATTTCGATCAATAAGATGAGATCAACCATTCGTAGACATTCTCACGACCGAGTCCTGAATACCGCCTACCCCTGAGGGATCTCCTGGTAATTTCCCCCTCAGCATTGGATCCAAGAATAGCCAAGAAGGGAATATTGGGCAAAAAGCCCATCCCAGGTAGGACCCACAGGTAAAAAAGGTATAAATACCACACTATCCTATGCATTGATTACGCATTAAATATTCTCTGTAACCACTGACATCACTCAGCACTGACTTTGGCATCGAAGTGTCTTTTGCAGGCACACCTGCGCTGTGCCCAGAGCCCCTCGAAACCAGAAGACTCACTCGGCATCCCAACATCAAGATAGTACGCGAGACTTGTGAAGTACAACTTGGTCCCATAAGAACACACGCATTGTCATGTATTGAATTTGATCCATGCTTGATCCAGATGAAAGGTTGCTGGTAACTGGAGTTTCTCCACCAATCTTTGGCTCACAACATTGTTTTCGCTTCCGTAATCGAATGCAACTAAACATGGATGGCCTTCGGTGAAACACTTTGTATAATAAACTTCCTTTCCTATTCCAAATCTAGATAGCCAGGCTCTGAATACCGAATGATGTGAATCCATAAGTTTCGATTCGTTTGACTGATCTATCATTGTTGGAATGCTAACAAGCAAGAAATTTGAGAAATGATTTAAAACAAGAAAATGGAAACATAAAAGAAGATGGAACAAAAATTGATAGACATCAAACTTCCAAGAATGGAAGATTAGCCTAAGAGTTGAAACACACAAAGGTATAAAGGACCTTTGAATAAACTCATGGATTCTTGAATCACTCAAGAACTTAGGAGAATCACTCTCACTAAGATAGATGAGATAAAACTCATTTATTTTCTGAATAAAACTCAGCTTGCCTTCATTGATGAAAATGGTTCAACTTATATAGGAACTTTAACCATCAGAATTACAAAAGGCACATAAATTTCAATATCATCCCACTTAAAGCGATTAATTAATGATCCACTCAAGCTAATAACGATCCGCTACTTAATGGTTTATTGTAACTGAATTTAAGGCTACCAAAAGTCATCCACAAACTTTGAGCGAAGGTCTTCCTGATTTTCCAAAGGTTGGTTCTTAAGTTGGCATACAGACCCTTATTTCAACTAAAGATAAAGCAAAACTAAAGCCCATTAATTGGTTAAGCACAAACACAATTTGGTTAGCCAATTTTACAAAGCATTGGGCCCTTATTTAAATAAAAGAAACTGCATCAACACGACGCATTAGTCATCTTCCATTTGACCCATATGCAATTCACATCATACCCTCGTTCTTCGAGAAGATTTGTCCTGAATCTTAAGACACTAGTTTTAATGTAAGTTTATTATGATCTTGTGAAGGACTTTTATTTTTTCACAAGTTGAAACTAATTCTCTTCTTCCAGGATTAAATTCAACTTGATATTTGTTACTTTCCAATGGTTGCAATCCGTCGATAACATTTCTTGGCAACAATACCCCACCTTGATATGTAACAATAAACAATTCCATGCATTGTGTTTGACGAATTTGCTTCTTATCGACGGACCAAATGCATAATAAAGCACTATGAACAAAAGACACCTAAATTTCAATATCATCCCGCTTAAAGCTATTAGTGATGAAGGATTATCTTATTCTTTTTTAAGATTATTGAATATGGTGTGAGTTGATTAAGAAAGCTATGCGAAATCCCCACTGGACATTAAGATAACAAGTTATCTAGATCTGAAGAAAACATAAAATGGAAAGGAAAGAAATGGTAAAAATGTGAGAAGCACGCCACTACAAGGCTAGGCTAGAAGCCATGACAACCTTGAAGATGAGTGGATGTGTGCTGCCACTTGCTATGCAAGATAAGGGTTAAAAGTATTCACTCCCTAGGGAGGAAACTCTCACAAATGGTTGAGACATAAGAGTGTTTTTACTTCAAAATGTTCAACCCTTTTACATGTCTAGGAGCAGCCCTTATATAGAAGAGTTTAGGGTCCTCTAAGCAAATAAAAGATACCTAAGGATGTCTCTACAAAAACCTAACCCTAGCTTCTAGAAACTAGGTCAAATAAGGGTACAAAAATGAGAGACAAAAGAGCCAACTATGGTGTGTGCAAGGCTAATTTCGTTCTAGCACAAAAGGAGACAAAGAATGTGTCTCATATGTCTCCAAAAAGTGGTCAAAGTGTGCTAAAAACAAAAGAGACCAAAGGTACATAGGTACACTTGTTTTATGCCTTTTACTTTATGCTTTATGCCTTTGCTTTACTCTTTCATCCACATCATTTATGCTCCCCAATCACCATGCGCCACCTAGCATTGCTTTCTTACTCCTAATTAACCTACAAAGCAAATAAACATAGATTAGCATGTTAGCTTAAGTCAAGTCAACTATAGTCAACAAGTCAAACCTAGTCAAAGGTCAACAAGTCAACTAAAGTTGATTCAACTAAGTCAACTTAGGGAATCAAAAATGACAAACACAAATGAAAGGGATGAAGGATTAGTGAACTTCCTTTCTAAACATGTTTAGTCTTCTTAAGCATGTGCCTCCATCCTTGGTTGGGGTCAATCCTTCATCATCCTCCCCTCCTTTGAGAGAATTTGACCACAAATTCTTTAAGCCTTTGTAGATGGAGCTTGACTTGATTTGGGGGAGGATTTGCACCTCCCTTTTATGAGCTCTTTTTCCATCCTTTCTAAGGGTATTTCCCCTAGCTTTGGTTAGGCCATCCCTCTTTTCTAGACAATTCTTCCTCTCATGCTTGGGCATTGGGTCTTCCTTTTGAGCCTTGGAAGAGAAGGAAGAATGGTGATGTCCATCTTACTTTGGAAATCTATTTTTGGAGGCATGTAACACTTTGGAGGTAACTTGCTCTTTTTCTTTTTCATCTTTTCTCTTATCTTTCACTTTATTTTGGTCCTCATTTGCTTGATTGTGTGAGAGAGGTAGGAGTGTGAACTTCTTGCCTTGGAAGGAGAAAGCATAGGTGTTAGCATGGCCATCATAAAAGACTTTTCTATCAAATTGCCATGGCCTACCTAACAAAATATGAGTTTCTTCCATAGGCACTACATCACACAACACCTCATCTTTAAAATTTCCAATTGAAAAGTTAATGAGGACTTGTTGAGTTACTTTAATGTCTTCTTTCTTATGCCATGATAGCTTGTAGGGCTTGGCATGAGGGATAGTTTTCAAGCCAAGCTTGTCCACAACCCTTGTGCTAGCCACATTTATACCACTTCCATTATCTGTGAGGAGGGGACATAGTTTGTCTTTGATATGACACCTTGAATGAAAAAGGTTTTGTCTTTGAGAAGGGTCAAGTTCCTTGGAAACTTGTCTTAGTTGGTGCCTTATCATTAACAATCCACCTTCAAGGGGTTTAATCCTTTCACTTGAAGAAGAAGTGTGGGAAGAAGTACATTTGGGGGAAGGGGGAGAAGAATGTTCACTCTCTACTTCTTTTTTAAGGTTTAAGGCCATGGTTCTTTTGGTGGGACAATTTAAAGCTATGTGCCCATATCCCAAACACTTAAAACATTTTATAGAACTTGTCCTTGTACCTTGAGAAGAATTAGGAGTTTCATTAGAAGGCCTAGACGAATTAGTCCTAGGAGGTGGGTCTTTGGAACTATTGAGTGGTGATTTATCATGTTTTCTTTCTTTATCTTTCCAAGTACTAGAATAGTAGTCATTGTATGAACCACTCCTCTTGGCCTCTTTTTTCTTTTGCAATTGAGTTTCAACTTTGATGGCCAAATGTAAAACTTTGTCAAGAAAGGAGTACTCATATAACTCTACTAAATCTTGTATGTCCCTCCTTAACCCACTCACAAATCTAGCTACCTTTTCCTCTTCACTTTCAAATTGGAGTCCTACTTTTAGAAGCATGGACTCCATTAACTTGTAATATTCATCCACACACATGGACCCTTGTTGAAGCCTTTGGAGCTTCAAAAGAGTCACCCTCCTATAGTAGGAAGGAACAAATCTAGCGCGCATCAAATTTTTAAGGTCTCAACAAGAAGTCGCGAGTGACTCTTGGTTAATATGGTCCATACATAATTGATGCCACCAAGTCATGGCATAATCCTCAAACTCTAAGACTACCAAATCTACTTGCTTTTGATGACTAACTACATGAATGGTAAAAATTTGGTCCACTTTTTGTTCCCACTCAATGTAGATTTTTGGGTCATTTTCTCCTTTGAACTTAGGAATCTTTGGAGTTTGCTTCTCTTGTGATGGGTTGCGCCTAGAATGCCATCTTTTCCTAACCTCTCTTTCTTGCTTTTTAGCTTCAAGTCTTTGAATGTGCTCTTGGATTCTTAGGTCACTTTGCTCCTTGTCCTTTCTCAATTGTTCAAAGGCTTCCTTCCTAGACAACTCCAAATCTCGAAGCAATCTCATCAATGTATCGTTTTTGTTTGGAGTAGGTGCATTTGATGAACTTGCCATGATTCCTACAACAAAACACTCAAAGCCAAAACAAAATAAATGAATTAGGGGTTAGACAACATGAAAACCAAGACCAATTCCAACCCAAAATGTAACCCAAGTGTTTAGATCACTCTCCCAAAGTAACAAGGCAAGGCTACACTCAAAGCTCCTCCAAAGGAGTGAAGCAAACACTTTTAAAAACTTGTTCAAAACCTTTCAAATGCAAGACAAGTGATTCGGCCACAACATCCCAAGAGTTTCAAGAAAAGAAAACTACTAAGACAAAACAAAGAACACCTAGTGACAACCAAGAAAAGCACAAAAACAAGGAAAGCTAAACTCTAAAGAAGAAAAGTTTGAGACAAAACTTTTAACAAGACTAAAACAAGAAAAAGCACATTTTAAAGACTCTATGGAAAGCACTTAACAAACATCTTCAAGTCTTAAATCATGCATACACCAAGAAAGATCATAACCAAGTTAAAGCATGGAACTAATTAGCCAATATCACCCAATTCTCAAGTATGAAAAACTAGTAGCATAACACCTAGTGAAAAACACACTTTTAGTTCACCAAGGAGCAAGATTGCTCTCGGTTTTTAGGCAAATATTGGTGCAAAATTTTCTTCTTTCCACAACTAGTTTCATAAAATGGTGAGAAAGAGTTTTAGGTGGCTTGGACACTTAGTTCCTCAAGTTTTAGGCCAAAATCAATTTCATGGAGCATACATCAAGCAAGACAAAGTGAATGCAAGATTCAAATACTTGGAAAAACAAGAATAAGAAAACTTCAAGTTAACATATGACTCAAGCAAAAGTTAGGCACATTTAAAGACTCAACATGACATACACAAGACACAAACATGTAGCTATCATGCATTTAAACTCATAGATTTGAGGCTCAAAGAGTAAGCATCAAAAGACATGTTATCCAACCACATTTAGGAGCAAAAGAGTCACAAAACCGAAACCAAAATTGCCACAACATAACCTGAAAACGTTGTTTTTCGTATTCTCGACAGCTCTGACCTTTGCTCACTCATTTGATCATAACTCTCTCCACAGAACCCCAAAATGCGTTAATTCTTTTTTTGTTGGAAACTAGACTCACAGAGCTTTCTTTTGATATAAAGAACGTTACTTTTGGACCACTGAGATAGCTGCAGTATTTTTTTCAAAAACACACACGTTGCTGCCAACACTGTTTTTATGTGGACCATTCAAAGATAGCTACACAAGACAAGGTTAGAACATGAAAACACCATATTCAACGACAACCAAAGCTCTAGATACCAAATGATGAAGGATTATCTTATTCTTTTTTAAGATTATTGAATATGGTGTAAGTTGATTAAGAAAGCTATGCAAAATCCCCACTGGACATTAAGATAGCAAGCTATCCAGATGTGAAGGTTCCTTTCACAAAGCTCAAGATAAGAAGATGATGGATTGATTCAAAACAAAAAGGAAATGGAAAGCACATAAACCATAGAAAACCAAGAACAATTAAAGGAAAAAGAAAACATAAAATGGAAAGGAAAGAAATGGTAAAAATGTGAGAAGCACGCCACTACAAGGCTAGGCTAGAAGCCATGACAACCTTGAAGATGAGTGGATGTGTTCCGCCACTTGCTGATGGCTTCTTCTTGTCTCCATTGAAGCTTGCATGAAGAATGGAGGCTCCATGGATGGTGTTGGATGCGGAAGCATGAAGGAAAGAAGCTTAAGGTTTTTGGTTTGGTGTAGGTGAAAATATTCTTAAGAGAGGTGAGGCCAAGTCCTAAGGAAGAAGACTAGAGTAAACTAGAGAAGAGTTTACTCTAAGGTGAGCTCAAAAGAGATTTGTGCACAAATTTGGGCAGCAATTCATTACTCAATTTCAAGCTGAAAAATACATCTCCTAAGCCTTCTATTTATAGGCTAAAATGAGACCAAGGGGTCTCCAAAAAGTGGAGGGAAAAAGGAGTCTAGAAAGTTGAATTTTGGAGCCAAAAAGGAGCATGTGGGAGGTGTGACTTGCCACCTAAGCAAGTCACACTTGTCTTGCCATGGGAAGCTAACTCTCATCCTTGGAGAGCAAGTTTGAGAAGCTTCTAGGCTTTTCTAGAGTAGACACACTACTCTTGGCCCATTTGGCCCAATTCCCCTTTTTGGTCCAAAATTACTTCTAAAGCCCAATTTCCTCTAAGGCCCAATACATGGCCCAAAGAAAATCCTATTCTACTGGGCCCAAAATACAAAGCCCAAAATAAAATCCTAATCTAGTATTTACAAGCAAAATGTCCTAGGCTAGGTCTTCACATCTTCCTTGGCCCATGTGAAGTTCATCTTGGGCCTTGCATGCGCATTTAAGGCCCATTCCTCTTGTATTCTCCTAGCCATGACTCTTGTTGTAGGTCCCTTGGCTCGAGGCTTCTCATCATCCCCTCCCTCTTGAGAAGGATTTGTCCTCAAATCTGTAGTCTCTGCCTCATCATTCGTACCACCTACAAAAGGTATTAAGTCAGCAACATTAAAGGTGGCATGCACATCATAGCCTTCAGGCAACTCTAGCCTATACGCATTATCATTTACTCTTTTCAGCACTTTAAAGGGACCACCACCTCGAGGACTAAGTTTAGACTTCCTTTGCTTAGGAAATCTATCTTTTCTAAGGTGTAGCCACACCCAATCCCCTTCTTCAAAAATCATTTCCCTCTTCCCTTTATTGTTGTACTTAGCATACCTCTCTGTTTGTTGCTGGATTTGGCTTTTAATCTTTTCATGCATTTTTTTAACAAAATCAGATTTTGCCACCCCTTCTTTATGAATAAAATCAAAAGATGTAGGAAGTGGTAGCAAGTCCATGGGAGTGAGAGGATTAAAGCCATAAACAGCTTCAAATGGAGAGATTTTAGTAGTCCTATGAACACTCTATTGTAGGCAAACTCAATATGGGGAAGGCATTCATCCCAAGATTTGTGGTTCCCTTTCAAAATTGCCCTTAACATAGTAGACAGAGACCTATTAACAACTTCAGTTTGCCCATCAGTTTGTGGGTGACATGAAGTAGAGAAATTAAGCTTAGTTCCTAACCTTGACCAAAGTGTTTTCCAAAAGTGGCTAAGGAACTTGGTGTCTCTATCAGAAACTATGGTGCGGGGTATACCATGAAGCTTGACCACATCTCTAAAGAAAAGCCTAGCAATGTTGCTAGCATCATCCACTTTGTGGCAGGGTATAAAGTGTGTCATTTTGCTAAAACGATCTACCACCACAAAAATGGAATCAAAACCCCTTTGTGTTCTTGGGAGTCCTAAGACAAAATCCATACTTATATCTTCCTAAGGGGCTGAAGCAATATGCAAGGGGGTGTATAATCCATGAGGCATTATTTTAGACTTAGATTGTAAGCATGAAATACATCTATTACAATGCCTTTGGACATCCTTCCTCATATGGGGCCAAAAGAATTTCTCTTTTAAAAGACCTAGGGTTTTTTCTACCCCAAAATGACCCATTAATCCCCCTTCATGTGTTTCTTGAACAAGGAGCTTTCTTTGTGAACATTGGGGAATACAAATTTTTCCTTCTTTAAACAAATACCCCTCATTCACATAAAAACCTCCTTGAGGTCTTTCCATACATTCAGCATAAGTAGAAGAAAACTCAGAATCTTGATTATACATTTCTGGAATATGATCAAATCTAAGAATTTGGGCTCCCAATTTTGAAAACAAGGTGTGCCTTCTAGACAAGGCATCAGCCACCATATTACTTTTGCCCTTCTTGTACTTTATCACATAAGGAAATTGTTCCAAGAATTCCATCCACTTAGCATGTCTTTTATTCAGCTTATGTTGGCCCTTTAAATATTTTAGCGACTCATGGTCACTATGAATGACAAACTCTTTGGACACAAGGTAGTGTTCCCAAGTTTGAAGGGCCCTAACTAAGGCATACAATTCCTTATCATAGGTGGGATAGTTGAGGGAGGCACCATGAAGTTTTTCACTGAAATAAGCAATTGGGTGCCCTCCTTGCAACAACACAGCACCTATTCCTACACCGGATGCATCACACTCTAGCTCAAAGGTTTTTGAAAAGTTTGGTAAAGCTAGAATGGGTGCATTGGTGAGATTTTCCTTGAGTTGTTGAAAAGCAGACTCTTTTTTTCACCCCAATTAAAAGATACATCTTTCTTGACAAGTTCATTGAGGGGTGAAGCCAAAGTAGAGAAGTTAGGAACAAACCTCCTATAAAAGCTTGCCAAACCATGGAAGCTCCTAACCTCTCCAACATTTTTAGGAGTAGGCCATTCTTGGATGGCCTTTATTTTTGTAGGGTCAACATGGACCCCATTTTTGTTCACAACAAAACCTAAGAAAACTACACTATCTACACAGAAAGTACATTTCTCTTTATTAGCAAACAAACTATTTACCCTAATGATGGTAAGGACAGACCTCAGATGGTCTATGTGCTCATGCAAGCTCTTGCTATAAATCAAGATATCATGAAAATAGACAACCACAAACTTTCCTATGCACTCTCTAAGGACATGGTTCATTAGCCTCATGAATGTGCTACGTGCATTAGTAAGCCCAAACGACATCACCAACCACTCATATAGTCCAAATTTGGTCTTAAAAGAGGTTTTCCACTCATCACCTTCTTTGATTCTTATTTGGTGATAACCACTCTTTAGATCAATTTTAGAAAACATGAGGGATCCATGCAACTCATCAAGCATGTCATCAAGCCTAGGGATTGGATGCCTATATTTAATGGTGATGTTATTTATGGCTCTACAATCACAGCACATTCTCCATTTCCCATCCTTTTTAGGTACTAACAAAACAGGCACAGCACAAGGGCTAAGGCTCTTTTGAACCCAACCCTTCTCCATCAACTCTTGGACTTCGGACTCTATCTCCTTTGTTTCTTGAGGATTTGTCCTATAGGCTGGTCTATTTGGTAGACTAGCCCCAGGCACTAAATCTATTTGATGTTCAATTCCTCTAAAGGGAGGAAGCCCAATAGGCCCTTCCTTAGGGAATATATCCTCAAACTCTTTCAAAAGATTTTCAATTTTAGTAGGTAGATTCTTACGTTCAAGAGTTGTGGCAGTACATGTGAGTGTTCCTTTACACAACAAGAGGCATGAAGGTTGTTCATCATTGAGAACTTGGTTCAAAGATTTTATAGTCAAAATGTTCTCATGTTGAATGACCTTGGGAGAAGGAACACCAATCTCTCCCACCTCAGATTCATCTTTAGTTACTTTTTTTGGGAGAGAGGGAGGACTTTTTTTTTATCCTCTTTTCTCTCCTTTTCCAACTTCTTTCTCATTTGGATTTGATCCTCTACCACTTGGGATGGTGATAAAGGATGCAAGACAAATTTTCTATCCTTGTGAGTGAAGGTGATTTCATTGGTAAGACCATTATGCATGGTTTTCTTGTCAAATTGCCAAGGTCTTCCCAATAAAACATGACAAGCTTCCATAGGTACTACATCACATAGCACACTATCTTCATATTTCCCTATGGATAACTTGACCTTCACTTGATGTTGGACTGTCAAATCCCCACTTCCATTAAGCCAATGCAATTTGTAAGGTTTTGGATGGGGAATGATAGTCAAAGCCAACTTATCAACCAACCTTGTACTACAACAATTGCAACATGAACCACTATCAACAATGAGAGAACAAGTGTTTTCTAAAATTTTACATCTTGTATGAAAGATGTTCTCTCTTTGTGTTGGCTCTTTTGGAATGGGTTGGTTGCTAAGAAGTCTTCTAATCATTAGAAGGTCTCCTTCATAAGGATAGGCAATTTCCTTAGCCTCATCATTATACTCCTCACTAGAAGTCTCACTCTCACTTTCTTGCTCATCTTGGCTACTATAGTGGTCAACACCCCTTAAGATCATGGTCTTTTTGGTGGGGCATTAAGATGCAACATGACCTCTACCAAGACACTTAAAACATTTGATTTCACTAGTACGAGTGTGTGAAGATGTGCCTTCCCTTGGTTTGTCCTTTTCCTTGAAACTTTTGGAGGGTTCCTCTTTGACTTGTTTACCCTCCCTCTTGAATTCTTTCTTGGTATAAGAGTTAGAGTAGTCATTTCGAAAATTTTTCCTTAGAATTTGTTGCTCTACCTTTATGCAAAGTTGAACCAAGTCATTTAAGTCTTGGTAGGGCAACAATTCTACTCTATCTCTTATCTCAAGACTTAAACCACTAAGAAACGTTGCAATGGTGGTATCCTCGGACTCCTAATCCCAGCCCTCATCATATATAACTCCATCTTTTGTCTATATTCTTCCACTTTCATTTTATTTTGATGGAGTCTTTGGAGCTTATCCATTAGCTCTCTATGATAATAGGAGGGAATATGTCTTCTCCTAAGGGCTCATTTGAGGTCATTCCAATATTTGACCTCGAGACTTTGATTGATTCTCCTATCTCTTTCGAGGGCAGTCCACCAATACATAGCATTGCCCTGGAAGCTAAGGGTAGCTAAGGGTACTTTGTTCTCCTCACCTATTTGATGGCAAGCAAAGAGTTGCTCAACCTTCATTTCCCAATCAAGATAAGCTTCAACATCATCTTTCCCATAAAAGTGAGGGAGGTCTATTCTAATGGCTCTTGGTTCCCTAGGCTCTCTTCTTTCTCTTCTTAGAGGAGGAGGAGGTTGATAGAAGTTGTCCACTAGTCTACTATCTTCTTCATAGTGTGTGACTAGTGTTGGAGTGTGGGAGTACAAATGTTGACTCCTATTACTCATCCTCTCATGCAACCTTTCCATATTTCTTGTTCCCCTCCTCTCTTCATGTAAAAGTTGATGAAATCTATCTCTTTCTTGTTTTTCCCTTTCCCTTGCAATTATTTCATCTTCCTTCCAACGTAGTAGTGCTCTCAAATCAAAGGCAATTTGTTTCAAACTTATTTCTTCTTCATTTGAAGCACTCATACATTGAGAAGGAGGTTGAGACATTTTTTTTTTAAGATTTTGGTCTTTAAAAGAAAATTTCAAAGAAGAAGTAGATAGCAAAAGCTTTTAGTTCTCCTCCAGGAAAGAGAGGTGAATCACTTGGATTGCTTACATACCAAGTCTTTCCTAGCCAAGGGAACTTGAAACTTTTGTACAAAACTTCTTAAATGAAATTAATTCAAAGACTAAGTTGACACACACTAAACTATCAAACAAGAAAATTAAAAACAAGAAAGATTATAAGCTATATGCGGCCTAAGTTTTGGTAGAAGTAGAAGGCACTTGGAACCTTCAAACTTCACCACTAAAAGCGCTTCACTAATGTATAGAAGAGGTTCTAGTTAGGAGATGGGATTGAGTACCTAAGACTCCCCCAAGACACCTAACTAGGCCATGAACACAAGAAGGAAAGCATTACAATTTTACAACTCAATTTGAATACAATCAAAGTGCACAAAATGTAAAAGGTCTTCTTGGCTTTGTCTTCTTGGCTTGGTCCTCACAAGTGTTTCACTCTTGCACTTCCTCTTGATCTCACCAAAGAGGATTCTCTTTCGGGACTAGGTACTCCACCTCCTAGGATGCTACCTTAGGAAAATTAGATCACCTCCAAAAAGAAGTATGCACCAAATATAGAAACCAAACCAAAAGAGGTCAAGAAATAAAGCAAGAAAAGCACAAAATTATAATTGCTAAACCAAAAGTGAATAATGCCATGACAAACTCAAAGGATCACCAAAGAAATGACAAACTAGAAATAAGGTAAAGAAACAAGATAAGCACTCAAATGAATTACCTAATGAATGGCACTAGAATGGATGAAAAACAACCAAAATAAGCTAGAAAACTGCACTGAAATTTGATTTTTCACTCACTGCCAGTCCAAAAAAACGTGAATTCAGGCCTCTGCTTCAGATATTTTTCATTTTTTCATTTCTCAACATTTTTCAATGATAATTTTTTCACTTTTTCGTCTATGTCTTAGCTAAAAGAGGCAAAAATTAGATTTGGATTTGCACCGGCCAATTGTTTATGATAAATCAAATACAAACAGTGTGCAGTCAGACAGAAACTGGAACAGCAGTAAAATGCAACAAAATAATGCTCTCAAACTCAAGTGATGGTAGTGATTCTAGTGTACTTCTTTTGCCACTTTCTTTTGATCTTTTCTTTTGATTCTTTTTGGCACTTGCTTGTATTTTTTTTGTGCTCTTTTTCTTTCTTTTTATAGCTCTTACAGCAGCTAGTTTCCACCACAAAACAGAATCACCACCACACTATGCTTGATCATTTGCATTTTAATGGAAACAAAAAGCACAAAGGAGAAGGAAACTTAAAGGAATCAAAAGAAGATCATGAAACACAATGAAACACAATGGAAATTGACTCTAAGACATTGCTAAGATCTAAATAGCAATCTGAACTCAAAAACAGAAATGAAAAAGCACCAAAGCACAATTAATTGAAAGGAAATTTAGTGTGGTTTATGGTGATTTTAAGCAAGCACAAGGAAAATTCCCACTGGACATTAAGATAACTAAGGTTATCTAGATGTGAAGGTTCATTTCCAAGGCTCAAAGAGAGAAGAGAGTGTTAATTTTTAAGGATTAAAAACTGCACTCAAATCTGAAAAAAAATTCAGCAACACATCACCAACAAATTCAAAGAAAATTAAAAGCTAAACAAGGAATTAATGACATATATGGACTAAACATGACTGTAGACAAAACATATAGATCTTAAAATCAAAATAAACTCAAGAATCAAGAGAATGAACTGAACAAAAAAAACAAATACACAATTAAAATGAAAAGTAAATGGTAGAAACCAAATAGAACACCTAAACCACACAAGGATGGTTCAAGATGAAGCAAATGAAGATGAACCAAAGTAAAAAGACATTAATACTCAAAATAAAACGAACAAAAACAGCAAGACAAGTAGGAGAAGTGATGAACAACACGGAATTGAAACAAAAATGGAGAAGAAGCACTTAACTCACTAAAACCAAGGCTCATGATACCACATGATGGCTTCTTCTTGTCTCCATTGAAGCTTGCATGAAGAATGGAGGCTCCATGGATGGTGTTGGATGCGGAAGCATGAAGGAAAGAAGCTTAAGGTTTTTGGTTTGGTGTAGGTGTAAAAGAGTCTTAAGAGAGGTGAGGCCAACTCCTAAGGAAGAAGACTAGAGTAAACTAGAGAAGAGTTTACTCTAAGGTGAGCTCAAAAGAGATTTGTGCACAAATTTGGGCAGCAATTCATTACTCAATTTCAAGCTGAAAAATACATCTCCTAAGCCTTCTATTTATAGGCTAAAATGAGACCAAGGGGTCTCCAAAAAGTGGAGGGAAAAAGGAGTCTAGAAAGTTGAATTTTGGAGCCAAAAAGGAGCATGTGGGAGGTGTGACTTGCCACCTAAGCAAGTCACACTTGTCTTGCCATGGGAAGCTAACTCTCATCCTTGGAGAGCAAGTTTGAGAAGCTTCTAGGCTTTTCTAGAGTAGACACACTACTCTTGGCCCATTTGGCCCAATTCCCCTTTTTGGTCCAAAATTACTTCTAAAGCCCAATTTCCTCTAAGGCCCAATACATGGCCCAAAGAAAATCCTATTCTACTGGGCCCAAAATACAAAGCCCAAAATAAAATCCTAATCTAGTATTTACAAGCAAAATGTCCTAGGCTAGGTCTTCACATCTTCCTTGGCCCATGTGAAGTTCATCTTGGGCCTTGCATGCGCATTTAAGGCCCATTCCTCTTGTATTCTCCTAGCCATGACTCTTGTTGTAGGTCCCTTGGCTCGAGGCTTCTCATCACTTGCTATGCAAGATAAGGCTTAAAAGTATTCACTCCCTAGGGAGGAAACTCTCACAAATGGTTGAGACACAAGAGTGTTTTTACTTCAAAATGTTCAACCCTTTTACATGTGTAGGAGCACCCCTTATATAGAAGAGTTTAGGGGCCTCTAAGCAAATAAAAGATACCTAAGGATGTCTCTACAAAAACCTAACCCTAGCTTCTAGAAACTAGGTCAAATAAGGTTACAAAAATGAGAGACAAAAGAGCCAACTATGGTGTGTGCAAGGCTAATTTCGTTCTAGCACAAAAGGAGACAAAGAATGTGTCTCATATGTCTCCAAAAAGTGGCCAAAGTGTGCTAAAAACAAAGGAGACCAAAGGTACATAGGTACACTTGTTTCATGCCTTTTACTTTATGCTTTATGCCATTGCTTTACTCTTTCATCCACATCATTTATGCTCCCCAATCACCATGCGCCACCTAGCATTGCTTTCTTACTCCTAATTAACCTACAAAGCAAATAAACATAGATTAGCATGTTGGCTTAAGTCAAGTCAACTATAGTGAACAAGTCAAACCTAGTCAAAGGTCAACAAGTCAACTAAAGTTGATTCAACTAAGTCAACTTAGGGAATCAAAAATAACAAACACAAATGAAAGGGATGAAGGATTAGTGAACTTCCTTTCTAAACATGCTTAGTCTTCTTAAGCATCTGCCTCCATCCTTGGTTCGGGTCAATCCTTCATCAATTAGTTAATGATCCACTCAAGCTAATAACGATCCGCTACTTAATGGTTGATTGTAACTGAATTTAAGGCTACCAAAAGTTATCCACAAACATTGAGCAAAGGTCTTCTTGATCTTCTAAAGGTTGGTTCTTAAGTTGGCATATGGACCCTTATTATCAACTTGAAGATAAAGCAAAACTAAAGCCCATTAATTGGTTGAGCACAAACACAATTTGATCAGCCAATTTTACAAAGCATTGGGCCCTTATTTAAATGAAAGAAACTAATTAAACATGGTTCATTAGTCATCCTCCATTTGACCCATATGCAATTCACATCATACCCTCCTTCTTCGAGAAGATTTGTCCCGAATCTTAAGACACTAGTTTTAATGTAAGTTTATTATGATCTTGTGAAGGACTTTTATTTTTTCACAAGTTGAAACTAATTCTCTTCTTCCAGGATCAAATTCAACTTGATATTTGTTACTTTCCAATGGTTGCTATCCGTTGATAACATTTGTTGGCAATAGTACGCCACCTTGATATGTAACAGTAAATAATTCCATGCATTGTGTTTGACGAATTTGCTTCTTATCTACGGACCAAATGCATAATAAAGTACTATGAATAAGCTTCCTTTTTAAACATGGAAGTTGGTGTGTTTCATTCACATGCTTATCCTTTTGTTCCTGTAAAATGACATCACAAACTGTAGAAGAAAAAACATTTACGAATAAACTTTCTCTAGTTCCATTTCTTTTTCTTTATTTTCCCTTCCTTCTGCAGTTTATATTACTTCTTGTTCTATTCTTTCTTTTTCTGTTTTCTCCTTCAGCCTACGTTGATCCTTACTGACTTGTCGTGGTGTCACAAATTTCTACTTCTTTTGATGTCCCTCATGCCTCAAATAAAGGGAACATTCATCAAGATGGAGTGTTTTAAAACGAAGCCATGCCCATCCCAAAAGAAGATCACAAGAGTCCTTGGGAGCAATATCACATAATACTTCTTTCACACATTACCATGTACTGAATTTGATCCATGCTTGATCCAGATGAGGGGTTGCTGGTAACTGGAGTTTCTCCACCAATCTTTGGGTCACAACATTGTTTTCGCTTCCGTAATCGAATGCAACTAAGCATGGATAGCCTTCGGTGAAAGACTTTGTATAATAAACTTCCTTTCCTATTCCAAATCTAAATAGCCAGGCTCGGAATACCAAATGAAGTGGATGCACAGGGTTCGATTCGTTTGACTGATCTATCATTGTTGGAATGCTAACAAGCAAGAAATTTGAGAAATTATTTATAACGAGAAAATGCAAACATAAAAGAAGGTGGAACGGAAATTGATAGACATCACACTTCCAAGAATGGAAGATAATCCTAAGAGTGGAAACACACAAAGGGATAAAGGACCTTTGATTAAACTCATGGATTCTTGAATCACTCAAGAACTTAGGAGAATCACTCTCACTAAGATAGATGAGATAAAACTCGTTTATTTTCTGAATAAAACTCAGCTTGCCTTCATTGATGAAAATGGTTCAACTTATATAGGAGCTTTAACCATAAGAATTACAAAAGACACATAAATTTCAATATCATCCCGCTTAAAGCTATTAAGTAATGATCCACTCAAGCTAATAACGATCCGCTACTTAATGGTTGATTGTAACTGAATTTAAGGCTACCAAAAGTCAACCACAAACTTTGAGCAAAGGTCCTCTTGATCTTCCAAAGGTTGGTTCTTAAGTTGACACATGGACCCTTATTTCAACTTGAAGATAAAGCAAAACTAAAGCCCATTAATTGGTTGAGCCCAAACACAATTTGGTCAGCCAATTTTACAAAGCATTGGGCCCTTATTTAAATGAAAGAAACTACAACAACACGGCGCATTAGTCATCCTCCATTTGACCCATATGCAATTCACATCATACCCTCCTTCTTCGAGAAGATTTGTCCTGAATCTTAAGACACTAGTTTTAATGTAAGTTTATTATGATCTTGTGAAGGACTTTTATTTTTTCACAAGTTGAAACTAATTCTCTTCTTCCAGGATCAAATTCAACTAGATATTTGTTACTTTCCAACGGTTGCAATCCGTCGATAACATTTGTTGGCAACAGTACCCCACATTGATATGTAACAGTAAATAATTCCATGCATTGTGTTTGACGAATTTTCTTCTTATCTACGGACCAAATGCATAATAAAGCACTATGAATAAGCTTCCTTTTTAAACATGGAAGTTGGTGTGTTTCATTCACATGCTTATCCTTTTGTTCCTGTAAAATGACATCACAAACTGTAGAAGAAAAAACATTGACGAATAAACTTTCTTTAGTTCCATTTCTTTTTCTTTATTTTCCCTTCCTTCTGTAGTTTATATTACTTCTTGTTCTATTCTTTCTTTTTCTGTTTTCTCCTTCAGCCTACGTTGATCCTTACTGACTTGTCGTGGTGTCATAAATTTCTACTTCTTTTGATGTCCTTCATGCCTCAAATAAAGGGAACGTTCATCAAGATGGAGTGTTTTAAAACGAAGCCATGCCCATCCTAAAAGAAGATGACAAGAGTCCTTGGGAGCAATATCACATAATACTTCTTTCACACATTGCCATGTACTGAATTTGATCCATGCTTGATCCAGATGAAAGGTTGCTGGTAACTGGAGTTTCTCCACTAATCTTTGGCTCACAACATTGTTTTCGCTTCCGTAATCGAATGCAACCAAACATGGATGGCCTTCGGTTAAACACTTTGTGTAATAAACTTCCTTTCCTATTCCAAATCTAGATAGCCAGGCTCTGAATACTAAATGATGTGAATCCACAGGGTTCGATTCGTTTGACTGATCTATCATTGTTGGAATGCTAACAAGCAAGAAATTTGAGAAATTATTTAAAACGAGAAAACGGAAACATAAAAGAAGATGGAACGGAAATTGATAGACATCAAACTTCCATGAATGGAAGATAAGCCTAACAGTTGAGACACACAACGGGATAAAGGACCTTTGATTAAACTCATGGATTCTTGAATCACTCAAGAACTTAGGAGAATCACTCTCACTAAGATAGATGAGATAAAACTTGTTTATTTTCTGAATAAAACTCAGCTTGCCTTCATTGATGAAAATGGTTCAACTTATATAGGAGCTTTAACCATCAGAATGAGAAAAGACACATAAATTTCAATATCATAGCACTTAAAGCTATTAATTAATGATCCACTCAAGCTAATAACGATCCGCTACTTAATGGCTGATTGTAACTGAATTGAAGGCTACCAAAAGTCATCCACAAAATTTGAGCAAAGGTCCTCTTGATCTTCCAAAGGTTGGTTCTTAAGTTGGCATATGGACCCTTATTTCAACTTGAAGATAAAGCAAAATTAAAGCCCATTAATTGGTTGAGCACAAACACAATTTGGTCAGCCAATTTTACAAAGCATTGGGCCCTTATTTAAATAAAAGAAACTGCAACAACACGGCGCATTAGTCATTCTCCATTTGACCCATATGCAATTCACATCATACCCTCCTTCTTCGAGAAGATTTGTCCCGAATCTTAAGACACTAGTTTTAATGTAAGTTTATTATGATCTTGTGAAGGACTTTTATTTTTTCAAAAGTTGAAACTAATTCTCTTCTTCCAGGATCAAATTCAACTAGATTTTTGTTACTTTCCAACGGTTGCAATCCGTCGATAACATTTCTTGGCAACAGTACCCCACCTTGATATGTAAAAGTAAATAATTCCATGCATTATATTTGACAAATTTGTTTCTTATCGACGACCAAATGCATAACAAAGCACTATGAATATGCTTCCTTTTTAAACATGGAAGTTGGTGTGTTTCATTCACATGCTTATCCTTTTGTTCCTGTAAAATGACATGACAAACTGTAGAAGAAAAAACATTGACGAATAAACTTTCTCTAGTTCCATTTCTTTTTCTTTATTTTCCCTTCCTTCTGCAGTTTATATTACTTCTTTTTCTACTCTTTCTTTTTCTGTTTTCTCCTTCAGCCTACGTTGATCCTTATTGACTTGTCTTGGTGTCATAAATTTCTACTTCTTTTGATGTCCTTCATGCCTCAAATAAAGGGAACGTTCATCAAGATGGAGTGTTTTAAAACGAAGCCATGCCCATCCCAAAAGAAGATGACAAGAGTCCTTGGGAGCAATATCACATAATACTTCTTTCACACATTGCCGTGTACTGAATTTGATGCATGCTTGATCCAGATGAAAGGTTGCTGGTAACTGGAGTTTCTCCACCAATCTTTGGCTCACAATGTTGTTTTCGCTTTTGTAATCGAATGCAACTAAAACATGGATGGCCTTCGGTTAAACACTTTGTATAATAAACTTCCTTTCCTATTCCAAATCTAGATAGCCAGGCTCTGAATACCAAATGATGTGAATCCACAAGGTTCGATTCGTTTGACTGATCTATCATTGTTGGAATGCTAACAAGGAAGAAATTTGAGAAATTATTTAAAACGAGAAAATGGAAACATAATAGTAGATGGAACGAAAATTGATAGACATCACACTTCCAAGAATGGAAGATAAGCCTAAGAGTTGAGACACACAAAGGGATAAAGGACCTTTGATTAAACTCATGGATTCTTGAATCACTCAAGAACTTAGGAGAATCACTCTCACTAAGATATATGAAATAAAACTCGTTTATTTTGTGAATAACACTCAGCTTGCCTTCATCGATGAAAATTGTTTAACTTATATAGCAGCTTTAACCATCAGAATTACAAAAGTCACATAAATTTCAATATCATCCCGCTTAAAGCTATTAATTAATGATCCAATCAAACTAATAACGATCCGCTACTTAATAGTTGATTGTAACTGAATCTAAGGCTACCAAAAGTCATCCACAAACTTTGAGCAAAGGTCCTCTTGATCTTCCAAAGTTTGGTTCTTAAGTTCGCATATGGATCCTTATTTCAACTTGAAGATAAAGCAAAACTAAAGCCCATTAATTGGTTAAGCACAAACACAATTTGGTCAGCCAAGATTTGTCCCGAATCTTAAGACACTAGTTTTAATGTAAGTTTATTATGATCTTGTGAAGGACTTTTATTTTTTCACAAGTTGAAACTAATTCTCTTCTTCCAGGATCAAATTCAACTTGATATTTGTTACTTTCCAATGGTTGCTATCCGTTGATAACATTTGTTGGCAATAGTACGCCACCTTGATATGTAACAGTAAATAATTCCATGCATTGTGTTTGACGAATTTGCTTCTTATCGACGGACCAAATGCATAATAAAGCACCATGAACAAGCTTCCATTTTAAACATGGAAGTTGGTGTGTTTCATTCACATGCTTATCCTTTTGTTCCCGTAAAAATTCATCACAAACTGTAGAAGAAAAAACATTGACGAATAAACTTTCCCTACTTCCATTTCTTTTTCTTTATTTTCTCTTCCTTCTGCAGTTTATATTACTTCTTTTTCTAATCTTTCTTTTTCTGTTTTCTCCTTCAGCCTACGTTGATCCTTACTGACTTGTCTTGGTGTCATAAATTTCTACTTCTTTTGATGTCCCTCACGCCTTAAATAAAGGGAACGTTCATCAAGATGGAGTGTTTTAAAGCGAAGCCATGCCCATCCCAAAAGAAGATGACAAGAGTCCATGGGAGCAATATCACATAATACTTCTTTCACACATTGACATGTACTGAATTTGATGCATGCTTGATCCAGATGAAAGGTTGCTGGTAATTGGAGTTTCTCCACCAATCTTTGGCTCACAATGTTGTTTTCGCTTTTGTAATCGAATGCAACTAAAACATGGATAGCCTTCGGTTAAACACTTTGTATAATAAACTTCCTTTCCTATTCCAAATCTAGATAGCCAAGCTCTGAATACCAAATGATGTGAATCCACAGGGTTCGATTCGTTTGACTGATCTATCATTGTTGGAATGCTAACAAGCAAGAAATTTGAGAAATTATTTAAAACGAGGAAATGGAAACATAATAGTAGATGGAACAAAAATTGATAGACATCACACTTCCAAGAATGGAAGATAAGCCTAAGAGTTGAGACACACAAAGGGATAAAGGACCTTTGATTAAACTCATGGATTCTTGAATCACTCAAGAACTTAGGAGAATCACTCTCACTAAGATATATGAAATAAAACTCGTTTATTTTGTGAATAACACTCAGCTTGCCTTCATCGATGAAAATTGTTTAACTTATATAGGAGCTTTAACCATCACAATTACAAAAGTCACATAAATTTCAATATCATCCCGCTTAAAGCTATTAATTAATGATCCAATCAAACTAATAACGATCCGTTACTTAATAGTTGATTGTAACTGAATCTAAGGCTACCAAAAGTCATCCACAAGCTTTGAGCAAAGGTCCTCTTGATCTTCCAAAGTTTGGTTCTTAAGTTCGCATATGGATCCTTATTTCAACTTGAAGATAAAGCAAAACTAAAGCCCATTAATTGGTTAAGCACAAACACAATTTGGTCAGCCAATTTTACAAAGCATTGGGCCCTTATTTAAATAAAAGAAACTGCATCAACACGGCACGTTAGTCATCCTCCATTTGACCCATATGCAATTCACATCATACCCTCCGTCTTCGAGAAGATTTGTCCCGAATCTTAAGACACTAGTTTTAATGTAAGTTTATGATCTTGTGAAGGACTTTTATTTTTTCACAAGTTGAAACCAATTCTCTTCTTCCATGATCAAATTCAACTTGATATTTGTTACTTTCCAATGGTTCCAATCCATCGATAACATTTCTTGGCCACAGTACCCCACCTTGATATGTAACAATAAATAATTCCAAGCATTGTGTTTGACGAATTTGCTTCTTATCGACGGACCAAATGCATAATAAAGCACTATGAACAAGCTTCCCTTTTAAACATGGAAGTTGGTGTGTTTCATTCACATGCTTATCCTTTAGTTCCTGTAAAATGACATCACAAACTGTAGAAGAAAAAACATTGACGAATAAACTTTCTCTACTTCCATTTCTTTTTCTTTATTTTCCCTTCCTTCTGTAGTTTATATTACTTCTTGTTCTATTCTTTCTTTTTCTGTTTTCTCCTTCAGCCTACGTTGATCCTTACTGACTTGTCGTGGTGTCATAAATTTCTACTTCTTTTGATGTCCCTCATGCCTCAAATAAAGGGAACGTTCATCAAGACGGAGTGTTTTAAAACGAAGCCATGCCCATCCCAAAAGAAGATGACAAGAGTCCATGGGAGCAATATCACATAATACTTCTTTCACACAGTGCCATGTACTGAATTTGATCCACGCTTGATCCAGATGGAAGGTTGCTGGTAACTGGAGTTTCTCCACCAATCTTTGGCTCACAACATTGTTTTCGCTTCCGTAATCAAATGGAACTAAAACATGGATGGCCTTCGGTTAAACACTTTGTATAATAAACTTCCTTTCCTATTCCAAATCTAGATAGCCAGGCTCTGAATACCAAATGATGTGAATCGACAGGGTTCGATTTGGTTGACTGATCTATCATTGTTGGAATGCTAACAAGCAAGAAATTTGAGAAATTATTAAAAACGAGAAAATGGAAACATAAAAGAATATGGAACGGAAATTGATAGACATCACACTTCCAAGAATGGAAGATAAGCCTAAGAGTTGAAACACACAAAGGCATAAAGGACCTTTGATTAAACTCATGGATTCTTGAATCACTCAAGAACTTAGGAGAATCATTCTCACTAAGATAGATGAGATAAAACTCGTTTATTTTCTGAATAAAACTCAGCTTGCCATCATTGATGAAAATCGTTCAACTTATATAGGAGCTTTAACTATCAGAATTACAAAAGACACATAAATTTCAATATCATCCCGCTTAAAGCTATTAATTAATGATCCACTCAAACTAACGACGATGCGCTACTTAATGGTTGATTGTAACTGCAATTAAGGCTACCAAAAGTCATCCACCTTGATATGTAACAATAAATAATTCCATGCATTGTGTTTGACGAATTTGCTTCTTATCGACGGACCAAATGCATAATAAAGCACTATGAACAAGCTTCCCTTTTAAACATGGAAGTTGGTGTGTTTCATTCACATGCTTATCCTTTAGTTCCTGTAAAATGACATCACAAACTGTAGAAGAAAAAACATTGACGAATAAACTTTCTCTAGTTCCATTTCTTTTTCTTTATTTTCCCTTCCTTCTGTAGTTTATATTACTTCTTGTTCTATTCTTTCTTTTTCTGTTTTCTCCTTCAGCCTACGTTGATCCTTACTGACTTGTCGTGGTGTCATAAATTTCTACTTCTTTTGATGTCCCTCATGCCTCAAATAAAGGGAACGTTCATAAAGACGGAGTGTTTTAAAACGAAGCCATGCCCATCCCAAAAGAAGATGACAAGAGTCCATGGGAGCAATATCACATAATACTTCTTTCACACAGTGCCATGTACTGAATTTGATCCACGCTTGATCCAGATGGAAGGTTGCTGGTAACTGGAGTTTCTCCACCAATATTTGGCTCACAACATTGTTTTCGCTTCCGTAATCGAATGCAACTAAACATGGATGGCCTCTGGTTAAACACATTGTATAATAAACTTCCTTTCCTATTCCAAATCTAGATAGCCAGGCTCTGAATACCAAATAATGTGAATCCACAAGGTTCGATTCGTTTGACTGATCTATCATTGTTGGAATGCTAACGAGCAAGAAATTTGAGAAATTATTTAAAACGAGAAAATGGAAACATAAAAGAAGATGGAACGGAAATTGATAGACATCACACTTCCAAGAATGGAAGATAAGCCTAAGAGTTGAAACACACAAAGGGATAAAGGACCTTTGATTAAACTCATGGATTATTGAATCACTCAAGAACTTAGGAGAACCACTCTCACTAAGATAGATGACATAAAACTCAGCTTACCTTCATTGATAAAAATGTTTAACTTATATAGGAGCTTTAACCATTAGAATTACAAAAGACTCATAAATTTCAATATCATCTCGCTTAAAGCTATTAATTAATGATCCACTCAATCTAATAACGATCCGCTACTTAATGGTTGATTGTAACTGAAATTAAGGCTACCAAAAGTCATCCACAAACTTTGAGCAAAGGTCTTCTTGATCTTCCAAAGGTTGGTTCTTAAGTTGGCATATGGGCCCTTATTTCAACTTGAAGATAAAGCAAAACTAAAGCCCATTAATTGGTTAAGCACAAACACAAATTGGTCAGCCAATTTTACAAAGCATTGGCCCCTTATTTAAATAAAAGAAACTGTATCAACACGGCGCATTAGTCATTCTCCATTTGACCCATATGCAATTCACATCATATCCTCCTTCTTCGAGAAGATTTGTCCCGAATCTTAAGACACCAGTTTTAATGTAAGTTTATTATGATCTTGTGAAGGACTTTTATTTTTTCACAAGTTGAAACTAATTCTCTTCTTCCAGGATCAAATTCAACTTGATATTTGTTACTTTCCAATGGTTGCAATCCGTCGATAACATTTCTTGGCAACAGTACCCCACCTTGATATGTAACAATAAATAATTCCATGCATTGTGCTTGACGAATTTGCATCTTATCGACAGACCAAATGCATAATAAAGCACTATGAACAAGCTTCCTTTTTAAACATGGAAGTTGGTGTGTTTCATTCACATGCTTATCCTTTTGTTCCTGTAAAATGACATCACAAACTGTAGAAGAAAAAACATTGACGAATAAACTTTCTCTAGTTCCATTTATTTTTCTTTATTTTCCCTTCCTTCTGCAGTTTATATTACTTCTTTTTCTACTCTTTCTTTTTCGGTTTTCTCCATCAGCCAACGTTGATCCTTACTGACTTGTCTTGGTATCATAAATATCTACTTCTTTTGATGTCCCTCATGCCTCAAATAAAGGGAACGTTCATCAAGATGGAGTGTTTTAAAACGAAGCCATGCCCATCCCAAAAGAAGATGACAAGAGTCCATGGGAGCAATATCACATAATACTTCTTTCACACATTGCCATGTACTGAATTTGATCCATGCTTGATCCAGATGAAAGGTTGCTGGTAACTAGAGTTTCTCCACCAATCTTTGGCTCACAACATTGTTTTCGCTTCCGTAATCGAATGCAACTAAAACATGGATGGCCTTCGGTTAAACACTTTGTGTAATAAACTTCCTTTCCTATTCCAAATCTAGATAGCCAGGCTTTGAATACCAAATGATGTGAATCGACAGGGTTCGATTTGGTTGACTGATCTATCATTGTTGGAATGCTAACAAGCAAGAAATTTGAGAAATTATTAAAAACGAGAAAATGGAAACATAAAAGAATATGGAACGGAAATTGATAGACATCACACTTCCAAGAATGGAAGATAAGCCTAAGTGTTGAAACACACAAAGGCATAAAGGACCTTTGATTAAACTCATGGATTCTTGAATCACACAAGAACTGAGGAGAATCACTCTTACTAAGATAGATGATATAAAACTCGTTTATTTTCTGAATAAAACTCAGCTTGCCTTCATTGATGAAAATGCTTCAACTTATATAGGAGCTTTAACCATCAGAATTACAAAAGACACATAAATTTGAATATCATCCCGCTTAAAGCTATTAATTAATGATCCACTCAAGCTAATGACGATGCGCTACTTAATGGTTGATTGTAACTGCTATTAAGTGATGAAGGATTATCTTGTTCCTTTTTAAGATTATTGAATATGGTGTGAGTTGATTAAGAAAACCAAGGAAATCCCCACTGGACATTAAGATAGCAAGCTATCTAGATGTGAAGGTTCCTTTCCAAGGTTCTAGAGAGGAGGAGAATGGATTGATGGGGAGTAAGAAATCAAAAGGAAAAACATATAATAGAAACAATATAAACCAAGAAGAGTAAAGAAACATAAAATGAAAAGCAAGGGAAATGGGAGGAATGTAGGATTCACGCCACTACAAGGCTAGGCTAGAAGAAGCCATGGCAACCTTGAAGATGAGTGGTGTATGCCGCCACTTGCCAAGGCAAGATAAGGCTTGAAAGAACTCCACTCCCTAAGGAGGAATGCTCTCACAAAAGGTTGAAACACAAAGTGTATAATTTCTCCAAAATGTTCAACCCTTGTACAAGTGTTAGAGGTCCCCTTAAATAGACAAGTCTAGGGGCCCCTTAGCAAAACAACTAAGTTAAAGGATTACAAAAGAAACCTAGTATGTTCTAGAAAGTAGGTCATCCTAGGGTGCACATGGGTGAATTTTCGTCCAAGCCATCTAGGTGGCAAGTCTTCATGGCCAAGGCTCCCAAAGGAAGGTTCTAGAACATTCTAGAAGACTTGGTGTCCAAGGCATGTGGGCCTCCTCTTTCTAGATGCTTCTAGAAAGTCTTATTCCTTCTCTCTCTTCCTTAGGACGCCAAGTGTCTCCTATGTGGTCATCCTCCTTTCTTATTCCTACAAAAGCAATTTAAGGAATTTATTAGCATGTTGGTTTAAGGTTAAGCTAATCTTTTGAGTCAACAAGTCAACCCAAAGTCAAGGTCAACAAGTCAACTCAAAAATAGTCAACCAAGCCAACTTAAACGAATTTTAAACTAAAGAAAATAAAAGCAAAGGAAGGGATCAAGGAACTCCCTTTCTTCTAAGCATGTGCCATGGGCCATCATCCTTGGTAGTGATCAATCCTTTATCATTAAGGCTACCAAAAGTCATCCACCTTGATATGTAACAATAAATAATTCCATGCATTGTGTTTGACGAATTTGCTTATTATCGACGGACCAAATGCATAATAAAGCATTATGAACAAGCTTCCTTTTTAAACATGGAAGTTGGTGTGTTTCATTCACATGCTTATCCTTTTCTTCCTGTAAAATGACATGACAAACTGTAGAAGAAAAAACATTGACGAATAAACTTTCTCTAGTTCCATTTATTTTTCTTTATTTTCCCTTCCTTTGCAGTTTATATTACTTCTTTTTCTACTCTTTCTTTTTCTGTTTTCTCCTTCAGCCTACGTTGATCTTACTGACTTGTCTTGGTGTCATAAATTTCTACTTCTTTTTGATGTCCCCCATGCCTCAAATAAAGGGAACGTTCATCAAGATGGAGTGTTTTAAAACGAAGCCATGCCCATCCCAAAAGAAGATGACAAGAGTCCATGGGAGCAATATCACATAATACTTCTTTCACACATTGCCATGTTCTGAATTTGATCCATGCTTGATCCAGATGAAAGGTTGCTGGCAACTAGAGTTTCTCCACCAATCTTTGGCTCACAACATTGTTTTCGCTTCTGTAATCGAATGCAACTAAACATGGATGGCCTTCGATTAAACACTTTGTATAAAAAACATGCTTTCCTATTCCAAATCTAGATAGTCAGGCTCTGAATACGAAATGATGTGAATCCACAGGGTTCGATTCGTTTGACTGATCTATGATTGTTGGAATGCTAACAAGCAAGAAATTTGAGATATTATTTCAAACGAATAAACAGAAACATAAAAGAAGATGGAACGAAAATTGATAGACATCACACTTCCAAGAATGGAAGATAAGCTTAAGAGTTGAAACGCACAAAGGGATAAAGGACCTTTGATTAAACTCATGGATTCTTGAATCACTCAAGAACTTAGGAGAATCAGTCTCACTAAGATAGATGATATAAAACTCGTTTATTTTCTGAATAAAACTCAGCTTGCCTTCATTGATGAAAATGCTTCAACTTATATAGGAGCTTTAACCATCAGAATTACAAAAGACTCATAAATTTGAATATCATCTCGCTTAAAGCTATTAATTAATGATCCACTCAAGCTAATGACGATGCGCTACTTAATGGTCGATTGTAACTGCAATTAAGGCTACCAAAAGTCATCCACCTTGATATGTAACAATAAATAATTTCATGCATTGTGTTTGATGAATTTGCTTATTATCGACGGACCAAATGCATAATAAAGCACTATGAACAAACTTCCTTTTTAAACATTGAAGTTGGTGTGTTTCATTCACATGCTTATCCTTTTGTTCCTGTAAAATGACATCACAAACTGTAGAAGAAAAAACATTGACGAATAAACTTTCTCTAGTTCCATTTCTTTTTCTTTATTTTCCCTTCCTTCTGTAGTTTATATTACTTCTTGTTCTATTCTTTCTTTTCCTTTTTCTCCTTCTGCCTACGTTGATCCTTACTGACTTGTCTTGGTGTCATAAATATCTACTTCTTTTGATGTCCCTCATGCCTCAAAAAAGGGAACGTTGATCATGATGGAGTGTTTTAAAATGAAGCCATGCGCATCCCAAAAGAAGATGACAAGAGTCCATAGGAGCAATATCACATAATACTTCTTTCACACATTGCCATGTACTGAATTTGATCCATGCTTGATCCAGATGAAAGGTTGCTGGTAACTGGAGTTTCTCCACCAATCTTTGGCTCACAACATTGCTCCTTTTCTTTTCTCAATTGTTCAAAGGCCTCCTTCCTAGACAACTCCAAATCCCGAAGCAATCTCATCAATGTATTGTTTTTGTTTGGTGTAGGTGCATTTGATGAACTTGCCATGATTCCTACAACAAAAACACTCAAATCCGAGACAAAATAAATGGATTAGAGGTTAGAAAATATGAAAACCGAGACCAAATCCAACCCAAAATGTAACCCAAGTGTTTAGATCACTCTCCCAAAGTAACAAGGCAAGGCTAGCACTCAAAATCCACCAAAGGAGTGAAGCAAACACTTTTAAAAACTTGTTCAAAACCTTTCAAATGCAATACAAGTGATTCGGCCACAACATCCCAAGAGTTTCAAGAAAAGAAAACTACTAAGACAAAACAAAGAACACCTAGTGACAAGCAAGAAAAGCACAAAAACAAGAAAGTTTAACTTCTAAGGAAATTTTTTTTTTAAAGACAAAACTTGAACAAGACTAAAGCAATGAAAAACACTTTTAAAGACTCTATGGAAAGCATTTGAACAAGCCAAGATTATATCTCAAATTATGCATACACCAAGAAAGATCATAACCAAGTTAAAACATGGAACTAATTTGCCAATATCACCCAAAATCCAAGTATAAAATTTGGTAGCATAGCACCTAGTAAAAATGGCCAAATGGATTCACCAAGCAACACATTAGCTCTTGGCCAAACTGTTTTTGGTCATGAAAATAATTTTTCTTTTCAAAACTAGGTACTTAAGATGATGAGAAGGATATTTTAGGGTGTCTTGAACACTTAGTTCCTTAAAAATTAGGTCAAAATCAATTTCAAGGAGCATGCTACAACAAAAGGCATAGATCTCATTCAATAGCTCAAATACTTAGAAACAAGAATAAGAAAACTCAAAGAAGCATATGACATATGACTCAAGCAAAAGTTAGACACATTTAAAGACTCAACATGACATACACAAAGACACAAACATGTAGCTATCATGCATTTAAACTCATGGATTTGAGGCTCAAAGACTAAGCATCCAAAGACATGTTATCCAACCAGATTTAGGAGTAAAAGAATCACAAAACCGAAGCAAAAATTGCCACAACATAACCTGAAAACGTTGTTTTTCGTATTCTCGGCAGCTCTGACCTTTGCTCACTCATTTGATCATAAATCTTTCCACAGAACTCCAAATGCATTGGTTCTTTTTTTGTTAGAAACTAGACTAACAGAGCTTTCTTTTGACATCAAGAACGTAATTTTTGGATCACTGAGCAGGTGCAGTTTAATCTTTTAAACTCGTGAACAGTTTCTGCCAGCATTGTTTTTGTGTGCAATGGAAGTGGATTTGAACCATACAAAGATAGCTACAACAAGACAAGATTAGCACATGAAAAAAAACACCATATTCAAGATAACCTAGGCTCTAGATACCAAATGATGAAGGATTATCTTGTTTCTTTTTAAGATTATTGAATATGGTGTGAGTTGATTAAGAAAGCTAAGTGAAATCCCCACTGGACATTAAGATAGCAAGCTATCTAGATGTGAAGGTTCCTTTCACAAAACTCAAGAGAAGAAGATGATGGATTGATTCAAAATGAAAAAGAAATGGAAAGCACATAAACCATAGAAAACCAAGAACAATTAAAGGAAGAAGAAAACACAAAATGGAAAGGAAAGAAATGGTAAAAATGTGAGAAGCACGCCACTACAAGGCTAGGCTAGAAGCCATGGCAACCTTGAAGATGAGTGGATGTGTGCCGCCACTTGCTATGCAAGATAAGGCTTAAAAGTATTCACTCCCAAGGGAGGAAACTCTCACAAATGGTTGAGACACAAGAGTGTTTTTACTTCAAAATGTTCAACCCTTTTACATGTCTAGGAGCACCCCTTATATAGAAGAGTTTAGGGGCCTCTAAGCAAATAAAAGATACCTAAGGATGTCTCTACAAAAACCTAACCCTAGCTTCTAGAAACTAGGTCAAATAAGGTTACAAAAAATTAGAGACAAAAGAGCTAGCTATGGTGTGTGCAAGGCTAATTTCGTTCTAGCACAAAAGGAGACAAAGAATGTGTCTCATATGTCTCCAAAAAGTGGCCAAAGAGTGCTAAAAACAAAGGAGACCAAAGGTACATAGGTACACTTGCTTCATGCCTTTTACTTTATGCTTTATGCCTTTGCTTTACTCTCTCTTCCACATCATTTATGCTCCCCAATCACCATGCGCCACCTAGCATTGCTTTCTTACTCCTAATTAACCTACAAAGCAAATAAACATAGATTAGCATGTTGGCTTAAGTCAAGTTAACTATAGTCAATAAGTCAAACCTAGTCAAAGGTCAACAAGTCAACCAAAGTTGATTCAACTAAGTCAACTTTGGGAATCAAAAATAATAAACACAAATGAAAAGGGATGAAGGATTAGTGAACTTCCTTTCTAAACATGCTTAGTCTTCTTAAGCATGTGCCTTCATCCTTGGTTGGGGTCAATCCTTCATCAGAATTACAAAAGACACATAAATTTCAATTACAACCCGTTTAAAGCTATTAATTAATGATCCACTCAAGCTAATAACGATCCGCTACTTAATGGTTGATTGTAACTGAAATTAAGGCTACCAAAAGTCATCCACAAACTTTGAGCAAAGGTCCTCTTGATCTTCCAAAGGTTGTGTTCTTATGGGACCGAGGTCTGTAGTCCACAAATCAGCCAAGGGTCTTGTACGTCTTCTAGGGGTCAGTCTTCTCTATGTTCAAAGGGGGATTTGAGGGCGGCGTAGGGGACCTGCAAAAGAAACTCTGATGCCTAAGTTAGCACTGGTGATGTCAGGGTTTTAGAGAATAATTAATGCGTCATGAATGCATGGAACAGTGTGCTATTTATACCTTTTCACCTGTGGGTCCTACCTAGAATGGGCTTTTTGGCCCAATATTCCTTTTTTAGCCATTCTTGGATCCAGTGTGAAAGGGGAGAATTTACCAAGAGGTCCTTCAGATGTTGGCGGTGTCCGGTACTCGGCCATGAAATGCGTCGAGGGTGGCTTTCTTTTGTAAAGGTGCCTTTTGCGTGGTAACCGGCCCTCGGGTTTTGGTGTGTAGGCCGTGTGGTTTAACAGGGGGGTGTAGAGCTAGGTGAGGGCCGTGTTCTCCATATGGGGGGGGTTCTTGCATGGTAGGCGGCCATTGTGCTCTCTGGGGGCCGTCTGGTTCTGTGCGAAGGCGTTTCTGCGTAGTAGGCGGCCATTGTGCTCTCTAGGGGCCGTCTGGTTCTGTGCGAAGGCGTTTTTGCGTAGTATGCGGCCATTGTGCTCTCTGGGGGTCGTCTACTTGGGTATGGTTGGGACATCAGCCTCCTAGTCTAGAGGCAAGAAGTGACGTGTAAACTATTTTGCAAATTTCATTTGTGGTCTCTGGCCGTGTACCATGTGAGCATACCAGCCTCCCAGTCTAGAGGCAAGAAGTGACGTGTAGACTATTTTGCAAATTTCATTTGTGGTCTCTGGCCGTGTACCATGTGAGCATACCGGCCTCCCAGTCTAGAGGCAAGAAGTGACGTGTAGACTATTTTGCAAATTTCATTTGTGGTCTCTAGCCGTGTACCATGTGAGCATACCGGCCTCCCAATCTAGAGGCAAGAAGTGACGTGTAGACTATATGAATGGGGTAATGTGTCGTTGTCTGTAGTTGTTAGCCGCCATGTTGTTGTGATAGTTGGGTCGGTATCTTTTACGAGATGTTAGGGGGTGGCACTATTTGATCTGACATTTGGTCAGGGGTTAAGTGAGGTGAAAAGACGTGACTGTTGGTTAGCTTGGTTGGTGTCAAAGTTGGTTTTTCGAGGTGATTTTTGGTGGCTGGGCCTTGGGCTTTGAGGGGGTTTTGGTGGGAGGTGAAGGGTTTTGGCTAAGTTCTTTAAATAGCAGTGGAGTCACCTGTCATTTTTCGTTGCTCTTAGCTCCTAGTTTCGCTGTGCTTGCTGTGTTGCTGCCTAGGCGTTTGTTGGTGTTCGTGTGTCGTCTTCTATTTGATCGGCTTTGAGGTATGTCGACTACGTCTTCTAGTGGTTCAAATTGTGGTGATTCGGGGGCGAGTTTCGGTGGACTACGATTAGAGTTCTCGAGTTCGTCGGAGACGTTGCATGTTGAGGTTGAGCGGGAGGTGCGTGAAGATCTGGCTAATGAGCATGCGGACTCGCTCTGGCCGAGAAGGGGTGGGTACGAGTGGGTGGCTGAGGGGGTGAGGTTGTGCTCTTCAAAGTATTGTTGGTCTAGGTTGCTTAGATCTTGGATGAACAACATCTATCTATTTAAAGGGGGGCGGATCCCAATATGGTGGCTATTGAGAGGGTGAGTGTTGTGGAGGCTGTGTGCCATGGTCACGAGGGGTTGGAAGGTGATTTTTTCTACATGTATGTGTTCACAAAGCTTCATGTTCAGTTGCTGTTGGACGAGTTCACGATGGGGGTTCTGCGGTTGTTAAATGTTGCACCGACTCAGTTGCATCCTAACAGTTGGGGGAGTTTGCAAGCTTTCCGGCTGATTTGTAAGGCGCTTTATTTGACGTCGACTCCGGAGAGTTTTTTGTATTTTTACGTTACGCGTCCAAGGGATCCGCGTTCATGGGTGTCTTTGGTCGGCAGGGCGAAGATTAGCTTGTTAGATGGCTTCACGCAGTCGTTTAAGAAGTTTAAGGATGGGTTCTTTCGAGTGCGGGTGTTGCCTGACGGGAGGTTGTTATATTATGATGATGGGGGGCAACCCAAATTTCCTTTTTATTGGACGAGTGCGCCGGCGCGTAGGGATGCGTTGGCTAAGGAGGCCTTGGATGTGGATAGCCGGAGAGTGGTGGATGTGTTGGAGATGTTGCCGGTTAGGGTGCCGGGGAAATGGGTTGTTTGCTGTTATTTGACGGACAATCCTGGTCACGAGTTATGCGGTATGTTTTGATATTGTTGCTGGTTCTGTGTTGGACTAATCTGAAAAATTTGGTTTTGTGCAGGTGTGATGGCTCACCATGCGAAAAAGGTTGGTGGAGAAGTGGACCTATTTACCAAGATTAGAGACCAGATGGCGAATGCCGCGAAGGGGGAGGGGCAGTCGCAAGCTCCGAATCTCGCGGGTCCGGTTGTGGATACTTACCGACCTCCTGTTGCCAAGAGACCGGCTCCTTCTAAGATGAAGGGGGTTGGGAAGGACCGCAAGAGGTTGAGGGTCTTGCGAAGACTGGGGGTGTTGGGTCGAGTGGGTCGAGCAATCCTAATCTTGGCGGCTTTGAGAAAACAAAGATTCAAATGAGGATGGGGGTGGAGCTCAAGTTGAGTGACGAGGAGGTGGCGGTCGTGGAGGCTGCTGATCCGGGGTTGACTATGCGGGGTATGAGTGAGTATTTGGCGCGCGGTATGGTGTTGAGTCGGCGAGTGGCGACTTTGCTGCAGGAGGAGCTGGCTGCGGGTGATAAGAAAAAAATGGTCGAGGAAGTTGCTGCATTGAAGGTCCAGAGGGATCGCGAACAAGTGGCGTGGGCGGATGAGAAGATGAAGTTGGAGGCTGAGGTGAAGAAATTGAAGGGGATTGTTGTGGGTTTGGAGAAAGGATTGAAGGCCAAGCAGGTGGAGTTGGATGGGGTGAATGCTGCCAAAGATGCTGCTGCTGAGGAAGCTGCTAGCGAAGTGTTTGGTCTTCAGCAGGCCGTGTACAATGAACACGTTAATGGTTTCTAGAAGGCCTTGAGGCAAGCCGAGTTCTTGTATCGGAAAGTGTCTGTGACGGACTGCCGCTTTAACGTAAATCTGGATGTGTATGATGATCGCATGTTGGATGTTGCGGAGATTAGCCGGCTCAAGGCTGAGAAGGAGGCGGCCACCATTGCAAATGAGGATACCGTGATGATGACTCCAGCAGCCACCACGGTTGATGGGGTGGTGGGGCAGGTGGAGGTTGCCGATGAGGAAGCCGAGGGCGCGGAAGAGGACGCGGCGGGTGAGGAGGTGGATGAAGCTGAAGAGTAACATTAGTGTAGATATTGGGGGCGAGGACGCCGAAACTTGTTTTGTTTGTTTTTTGTATGCTCGTGGGGACGGATTATAATTTGTTTTGTCGGCGTGTTGCCGGTTTGCTTTTAGGTCTAACGTGCCTGCATGGAATCCTTGGGACTGGGATATTATCAATGTAATGTATATTTTCGAAATTTATGGAAATGGCCGTGTTATCATTAACGTATATTTTGTTCTGGAATCTGGTTGTGCTAGTTAGTCATGGTAAACTTAATTTCAAAGTGTGGTGACATGCGCTTTTTTGATTTATTGGCGTGTTTGTTAATTCACGCGGTGCTTGCGTTAGCGGCCGACCATGGTTGCGGTTATTGACCGGCGGTACTTTGGACTGGCGGGTAGGATTGTTTACCTTTTTTCGTTTAGCGATACATGACTTGGAGTATTGGCTAGTAATAGTTGTTGAGGCCGACTAGCGGCATTCAGGAATAATCGGCTGGGAATTAGTTCGTTCGACCAGCGGCACTTAGAGTAGTGGCTGGGAGTTAGTTTGTTCGACCAGCGGCACTTAGAGTAGTGGCTGGGAGTTAGTTTGTTCGACCAGCGACACTTAGAGTAGTGGCTGGGAGTTAGTTTGTCCGACCAGCGGCACTTAGAGTAGTGGCTGGGAGTTAATTCGTTCGACCAGCGGCACTTAGAGAAGTGGCTGGGAGTTAGTTTATTCGACCAGCGGCACTTAGAGTAGTGGCTGGGAGTTAGTTTATTCGACCAGCGGCACTTAGAGTAGTGGCTGGGAGTTAATTCGTTCGACCAACGGCACTTAGAGTAGTGGGAGTTAAATCGTTCGACCAACGACATTTAGAGTAGTGGCTGGGAGTTGCTGTGAATAAGATATGCATAAACTTGTATTTCATTGATAGGTGATGCCTCATTAAAACCTTCCCGGCTAAAACCCTCCTTAGGGAAAAAATGCCGGGGTAGGAAAGAGTGCATCGGGTTACAAGCATGGTTCAACTGAAATAAAATTTGAGGTGGGAGATGTTCCAAGTGTTGGGAAGGGGCTCTCCGGATAGTTTTTCCAGGCGATAGGCTCCCTTGCCAACCTCTTTAAGTACTCGGAAAGGTCCTTCCCAGTTGGGTGAGGACTTGCCTTCGTGCTTGCGGGCTTTGCTGGCCATTCTCCACACGAGGTCCCCTTTGTGAAAAGAACACGGTTTCAGCTTGGAGTTGTATCTTCTTGCTGCCCTCAATTTGGTCGCTAAGTCCCGGATTCGTGCCTTTTCTCTTGTCTCGTAAAGAAGGTCGAGGTGCGTAGCCATGCAGTCGGCGTTTAACTGGTGTCGTGGTGTTGTTGTCGGATTGAGGGTTCCCCGATTTCTACCGGAATGACGGCGTCTGTTTGGTACACTAGAGTATACGGTGCTTCGTGGGTCGAAGATTGGGGGGTGCACCTATATGCCTATAGTACTTCTAGCAATTCATCTGGCCATTTGCCTTTGATATGTAACAATAAATAATTCCATGCATTTTGTTTGACGAATTTGCTTCTTATCGGCTGACCAAATGCATAATAAAGCATTATGAACAAGCTTCCTTTTTAAACATGGAAGTTGGTGTGTTTCATTCACATGCTTATCCTTTAGTTCCTGTAAAATGACATCACAAACTGTAGAAGAAAAAACATTGACGAATAAACTTTCTCTACTTCCATTTATTTTTCTTTATTTTCCCTTCCTTCTGCAGTTTATATTACTTCTTTTTCTACTCTTTCTTTTTCTGTTTTCTCCTTCAGCCTACGTTGATCCTTACTGACTTGTCTTGGTGTCATAAATTTCTACTTCTTTTGATGTCCCTCATGCCTCAAATAAAGGGAACGTTCATCAAGATGGAGTGTTTTAAAACAAAGCCATGCCCATCCCAAAAGAAGATGATAAGAGTCCATGGGAGCAATATCACATAATACTTCTTTCACACATTGCCATGTACTGAATTTGATCTATGCTTGATCCAGATGAAAGGTTGCTGGTAATTGGAGTTTCTCCACCAATCTTTGGCTCACAACATTGTTTTCGCTTCCGTAATCGAATGCAACTAAGCATGGATGGCCTTCGGTTAAACACTTTGTATAATAAACTTCCTCTCCTATTCCAAATCTAGATAGCCAGGCTCTGAATACCAAATGATGTGAATCCACAGGGTTCGATTCGTTTGACTGATCTATCATTGTTGGAATGCTAACAAGCAAGAAATTTGAGAAATTATATAAAACGAGAAAATGGAAACATAAAAGAAGATGGAACGGAAATTGATAGACATCACACTTCCAAGAATGGAAGATAAGCCTAAGAGTTGAGACACACAAAGGGATAAAGGACCTTTGATTAAACTCATGGATTCTTGAATCACTCAAGAACTTAGGAGAATCACTCTCACTAAGATAGATGAGATAAAAATCGTTTATTTTCTGAATAAAACTCATCTTGCCTTCATTGATGAAAATTGTTTAACTTATACAGGAGCTTTAACCATCACAATTACAAAAGACTCATAAATTTCAATATCATCCCGCTTAAAGCTATTAATTAATGATCCACTCAAGCTAATAACGATCCGCTACTTAATGGTTGATTGTAACTGAAATTAAGGCTACCAAAAGTCATCCACAAACTTTGAGCAAAGGTCCTCTTGATCTTCCAAAGGTTGGTTCTTAATTTGGCATATGGACCCTTATTTCAACTTGAAGATAAGGCAAAACTAAAGCCCATTAATTGGTTAAGCACAAACACAATTTGGTCAGCCAATTTTACAAAGCATTGGGCCCTTATTTAAATAAAAGAAACTGCATCAACACGGCGCATTAGTCATGTTCCATTTGACCCACATGCAATTCACATCGTACCCTCCTTGTTCGAGAAGATTTGATCTGAATCTTAAGACACAAGTTTTAATGTAAGTTTATTATGATCTTGTGAAGGACTTTTATTTTTTTCACAAGTTGAAACTAATTCTCTTCTTCCAGGATCAAATTCAACTTGATATTTGTTACTTTCCAATGGTTGCAATCCGTCGATAACATTTCTTGGGAACAGTACCCCACCTTGATATGTAACAATAAATAATTCCATGCATTGTCTTTGACGAATTTGCTTCTTATCGACGCACCAAATGCATAATAAAGCACTATGAACAAGCTTCCTTTTTAAACATGGAAGTTGGTGTGTTTCATTCACATGCTTATCCTTTTGTTACTGTAAAATGACATCACAAACCGTAGAAGAAAAAACATTGACGAATAAACTTTCTCTAGTTCCATTTATTTTTCTTTATTTTCCCTTCCTTCTGCAGTTTATATTACTTCTTTTTCTACTCTTTCTTTTTCTGTTTTCTCCTTCAGCCTACGTTGATCCTTACTGACTTGTCTTGGTTTCATAAATTTCTACTTCTTTTGATGTCCCTCATGCCTCAAATAAAGGGAACGTTCATCAAGATGGAGTGATTTAAAATGAAGCCATGCCCATCCTAAAAGAAGATGACAAGAGTCCATGGGAGCAATATCACATAATACTTCTTTCATACATTGCCATGTACTAAATTTGATGCATGCTTAATCTAGATGAAAGGTTGCTGCTGGTAAGTGGAGTTTCTCCACCAATCTTTAGCTCACAACATTGTTTTCGCTTCCGTAATCGTATGCAACTAAACATGGATGGCCTTCGGTTAAAGACTTTGTATAATAAACTTCTTATCCTATTCCAAATCTAGATAGCCAGGCTCTGAATACCAAATGATGTGAATCCACAGGGTTCGATTCGTTTGACTGATCTATCATTGTTGAAAGGCTAACAAGCAAGAAATTTGAGAAATTATTTAAAAGGAGAAAATGGAAACATAAAAGAAGATGGAACGGAAATTGATAGACATCACACTTCCAAGAATGGAAGATAAGCCTAAGAGTTGAAACACACAAAGGGATAAAGGACCATTGATTAAACTCATGGATTCTTGAATCACACAAGAACTCAGGAGAATCACTCTCACTAAGATAGATGAGATAAAACTCGTTTATTTTCTGAATAAAACTCAGCTTGCCTTCATTGATGAAAATGGTTCAACTTATATAGGAGCTTTAACCATCAGAATTACAAAAGACACATAAATTTCAATTACAACCCCATTAAAGCTATTAATTAATGATCCACTCAAGCTAATGACGATGCGCTACTGAATGGTTGATTGTAACTGAAATTAAGGCTACCAAAAGTCATGCACCTTGATATGTAACAATAAATAATTCCATGCATTGTGTTTGAAGAATTTGCTTCTTATCGATGGACCAAATGCATAATAAAGCACTATGAATAAGCTTCCTTTTTAAACATGGAAGTTGGTGTGTTTCATTCACATGCTTATCCCTTAGTTCCTGTAAAATGACATCACAAACTGTAGAAGAAAAAACATAGACGAATAAACATTCTCTAGTTCCATTTAATTTTCTTTATTTTCCCTTCCTTCTGCAGTTTATATTACTTCTTTTTCTACTCTTTCTTTTTCTATTTTCTCCTTCAGCCTACGTTGATCCTTACTGACTTGTCTTGGTGTCATAAATTTCTACTTCTTTTGATGTCCCTCATGCCTCAAATAAAGGGAACGTTCATCAAGATGTAGTGTTTTAAAACGAAGCCATGCCCATCCCAAAAGAAGATGACAAGAGTCCATGGGAGCAATATCACATAATACTTCTTTCACAAATTACCATGTACTGAATTTGATCCATGCTGGATCCAAATGAGAGGTTGTTGGTAACTGGAGTTTCTCCACCAATCTTTGGCTCACAACATTGTTTTCGCTTCCGTAATCGGATGCAACTAAACATGGATGGCCTTCGGTTAAACACTTTGTATAATAAACTTCTTATCCTATTCCAAATCTAGATAGCCAGTCTCTGAATACCAAATGATGTGAATCCACAAGGTTCGATTCGTTTGACTGATCTATCATTGTTGGAATGCTAACAAGCAAGAAATTTGAGAAATTATTTAAAAGGAGAAAATGGAAAAATAAAAGAAGATGGAACAAAAATTGATAGACATCACACTTCCAAGAATGGAAGATAAGCCTAAGAGTTGAAAAACACAAAGGGATAAAGGACCTTTGATTAAACTCATGGATTCTTGAATCACTCAAGAACTTAGGAGAATCACTCTCACTAAGATAGATGAGATAAAACTCGTTTATTTTCTGAATAAAACTCAGCTTGCCTTCATTGATGAAAATGGTTCAACTTATATAGGAGCTTTAACCATCAGAATTACAAAAGACATATACATTTCAATATCATCCCGCTTAAAGCTATTAATTAATGATCCACTCAAGCTACTGACGATGCGCTACTTAGTGGTTGATTGTAACTGTAATTAAGGCTACCAAAAGTGATCCACCTTGATATGTAACAATAAATAATTCCATGCATTGTGTTTGACGAATTTGCTTCTTATCGACGGACCAAATGCATAATAAAGCACTATGAATAAGCTTCCTTTTTAAACATGGAAGTTGGTGTGTTTCATTCACATGCTTATCCCTTAGTTCCTGTAAAATGACATCACAAACTGTAGAAGAAAAAACATAGACGAATAAACATTCTCTAGTTCCATTTATTTTTCTTTATTTTCCCTTCCTTCTGCAGTTTATATTACTTCTTTTTCTACTCTTTCTTTTTCTATTTTCTCCTTCAGCCTACGTTGATCCTTACTGACTTGTCTTGGTGTCATAAATTTCTACTTCTTTTGATGTCCCTCATGCCTCAAATAAAGGGAACGTTCATCAAGATGGAGTGTTTTAAAACGAAGCCATGCCCATCCCAAAAGAAGATGACAAGAGTCCATGGGAGCAATATCACATAATACTTCTTTCACAAATTACCATGTACTCAATTTGATCCATGCTGGATCCAAATGAGAGGTTGCTGGTAACTGGAGTTTCTCCACCAATCTTTGGCTCACAACATTGTTTTCACTTCCGTAATCGGTTGCAAATAAACATGGATGGCCTTCGGTTAAACACTTTGTACAATAAACTTCTTATCCTATTCCAAATCTAGATAGCCAGGCTCTGAATACCAAATGATGTGAATCCACAGGGTTCGATTCGTTTGACTGATCTATCATTGTTGAAAGGCTAACAAGCAAGAAATTTGAGAAATTATTTAAAAGGAGAAAATGGAAAAATAAAAGAAGATGGAACGGAAATTGATAGACATCACACTTCCAAGAATGGAAGATAAGCCTAAGAGTTGAAACACACAAAGGGATAAAGGACCATTGATTAAACTCATGGATTCTTGAATCACACAAGAACTGAGGAGAATCACTCTCACTAAGATAGATGAGATAAAACTCGTTTATTTTCTGAATAAAACTCAGCTTGCCTTCATTGATGAAAATGGTTCAACTTATATAGGAGCTTTAACCATCAGAATTACAAAAGACATATTCATTTCAATATCATCCCGCTTAAAGCTATTAATTAATGATCCACTCAAGCTAATGACGATGCGCTACTTAATGGTTGATTGTAACTGCAATTAAGGCTACAAAAAGTCATCCACCTTGATATGTAACAATAAATAATTCCATGCATTGTGTTTGACGAATTTGCTTCTTATCGACGGACCAAATGCATAATAAAGCACTATGAACAAGCTTCGTTTTTAAACATGGAAGTTGGTGTGTTTCATTCACATGCTTATCCTTTAGTTCCTATAAAATGACATCACAAACTGTAGAAGAAAAAACATTGACGATTAAACTTTCTCTAGTTCCATTTATTTTTCTTTATTTTCCCTTCCTTCTGTAGTTTATATTACTTCTTTTTCTATTCTTTCTTTTTCTGTTTTCTCCTTCAGCCTACGTTGATCCTTACTGACTTGTCTTGGTGTCATAAATTTCTACTTCTTTTGATGTCCCTCATGCCTCAAATAAAGGGAACGTTCATCAAGATGGAGTGTTTTAAAACGAAGTCATGCCCATCCCAAAAGAAGATGACAAGAGTCCATGGGAGCAATATCACATAATACTTCTTTCACACATTGCCATGTACTGAATTTGATCCATGCTTGATCCAGATGAAAGGTTGCTGGTAACTGGAGTTTCTCCACCAATCTTTGGCTCACAACATTGTTTTCGCTTCTGTAATCGAATGCAACTAAACATGGATGGCCTTCGGTTAAACACTTTGTATAATAAACTTCTTATCCTATTCCAAATCTAGATAGCCAGGCTCTGAATACCAAATGATGTGAATCCACAGGGTTCGATTCTTTTGACTGATCTATCCTTGTTGAAATGCTAACAAGCAAGAAATTTGAGAAATTATTTAAAACGTGAAAATGGAAACATAAAAGAAAATGGGACGGAAATTGATAGACATCACACTTCCAAGAATGGAAGATAAGCCTAAGAGTTGAAACACACAAAGGGATAAAGGACCTTTGATTAAACTAATGGATTCTTGAATCACTCAAGAACTTAGGAGAATCACTCTCACTAAGATAGATGAGATAAAACTCGTTTATTTTCTGAATAACACTCAGCTTGCCTTCGTTGATGAAAATGGTTCAACTAATATAGGAGCTTTAACCATCAGAATTACAAAAGACACATAAATTTCAATATCATCCCGCTTAAAGCTATTAATTAATGATCCACTCAAGCTAATGACGATGCGCAACTTAATGGTTGATTGTAACTGCAATTAAGGCTACCAAAAGTCATCCACCTTGATATGTAACAATAAATAATTTCATGCATCTTGTTTGGCGAATTTGCTTCTTATCGACGGAACAAATGCATAATAAAGCACTATGAACAAGCTTCCTTTTTAAACATGGAAGTTGGTTGTTTCATTCACATGCTTATACCTTAATTCCTGTAAAATGACATCACAAACTATAGAACAAAAAACATTGACGAATAAACTTTCTCTAGTTCCATTTATTTTTCTTTATTTTCCCTTCCTTCTGCAGTTTATATTACTTCTTTTTCTACTCTTTCTTTTTCTGTTTTCTCCTTCAGCCTACGTTGATCCTTACTGACTTGTCTTGGTGTCATAAATTTTTGTGTCCCTCATGCCTCAAATAAAGGGAACGTTCATCAAGATGGAGTGTTTTAAAACGAAGCCATGCCCATCCCAAAAGAAGATGACAAGAGTCCATGGGAGCAACATCACATAATACATCTTTCACACATTGCCATGTACTGAATTTGATCCATGCTTGATCCAGATGAAAGGTTGCTGGTAACTGGAGTTTCTCCACCAATCTTTGGCTCACAACATTGTTTTCGCTTCCATAATGGAATGCAACTAAACATGGATGGCCTTCGGTTAAACACTTTGTATAATAAACTTCCTTTCCTATTCCAAATCTAGATAGCCAGGCTCTGAATACCAAATGATGTGAATCCACAGGGTTCGATTCGTTTGACTGATCTATCATTGTTGGAATGCTAACAAGCAAGAAATTTGAGAAATTATTTAAAAGGAGAAAATGGGAACATAAAAGAAGGTGAAACGGATATTGATAGACATCACACTTCCAAGAATGGAAGATAAGCCTAAGAGTTGAAACACACAAAGGGATAAAGGACCTTTGATTAAGTTCATGGATTCTTGAATCACTCAAGAACTTAGGAGAATCACTCTCACTAAGATAGATGAGATAAAACTCGTTTATTTTCTGAATAAAACTCAGCTTGCCTTCATTGATGAAAATGGTTCAACTTATATAGGATCTTTAACCATCAGAATTACAAAAGACACATAAATTTCAATATCATCCCGCTCAAAGCTATTAATTAATGATCCACTCAAGCTAATGACGATGCGCTACTTAATGGTTGATTGTAACTGCAATTAAGGCTACCAAATGTCATCCACCTTGATATGTAACAATAAATAATTCCATGCATTGTGTTTGGCGAATTTGCTTCTTATCGACAGACCAAATGCATAATAAAGCACTATGAACAAGCTTCGTTTTTAAACATGGAAGTTGGTGTGTTTCATTCACATGCTTATCCTTTAGTTCCTGTAAAATGCTATCACAAACTGTAGAAGAAAAAACATTGACGATTAAACTTTCTCTAGTTCCATTTATTTTTCTTTATTTTCCCTTCCTTCTGCAGTTTATATTACTTCTTTCTCTACTCTTTCTTTTTCTGTTTTCTCCTCCAGCCTACGTTGATCCTTACTGACTTGTCTTGGTGTCATAAATTTCTACTTCTTTTGATGTCCCTCATGCCTCAAATAAAGGGAACGTTCATCAAGATGGAGTGTTTTAAAACGAAGCCATGCCCATCCCAAAAGAAGATGACAAGAGTCCATGGGAGCAATATCACATAATACTTCTTTCACACATTGCCATGTACTGAATTTGATCCACGCTTGATCCAGAAGAAAGGTTGCTGGTAACTGGAGTTTCTCCACCAATCTTTGGCTCACAACATTGTTTTCGCATCCGTAATCGAATGCAACTAAACATGGATGGCCTTCGGTTAAACACTTTGTATAATAAACTTCCTTTCCTATTCCAAATCTAGATAGCCAGGCTCTGAATACCAAATGATGTGAATCCACAGGGTTCGATTCGTTTGACTGATCTATCATTGTTGGAATGCTAACAAGCAAGAAGTTTGAGAATTTATTTAAAAGGAGAAAATGGAAACATAAAAGAAGATGGAACGGATATTGATAGACATCACACTTCCAAGAATGGAAGATAAGCCTAAGAGTTGAAACACACAAAGGGATAAAGGACCTTTGATTAAAGTCATGGATTCTTGAATCACTCAAGAACTTAGGAGAATCACTCTCACTAAGATAGATGAGATAAAACTCGTTTATTTTCTGAATAAAACTCAGCTTGCCTTCATTGATGAAAATGGTTCAACTTATATAGGAGCTTTAACCATCAGAATTACAAAAGACACATAAATTTCAATATCATCCCGCTTAAAGCTATTAATTAATGATCCACTCAAGCTAATGACGATGCGCTACTTAATGGTTGATTGTAACTGCAATTAAGGCTACCAAAAGTCATCCACCTTGATATGTAACAATAAATAATTCCATGCATTGTGTTTGACGAATTTGCTTCTTATCGACAGACCAAATGCATAATAAAGCACTATGAACAAGCTTCGTTTTTAAACATGGAAGTTGGTGTGTTTCATTCACATGCTTATCCTTTAGTTCCTGTAGAATGACATCACAAACTATAGAAGAAAAAACATTGACGAATAAACTTTCTCTAGTTCCATTTATTTTTCTTTATTTTCCCTTCCTTCTGCAGTTTATATTACATCTTTTTCTACTCTTTCTTTTTCTGTTTTCTCCTCCAGCCTACGTTGATCCTTACTAACTTGTCTTGGTGTCATAAATTTCTACTTCTTTTGATGTCCCTCATGCCTTAAATAAAGGGAACGTTCATCAAGATGGAGTGTTTTAAAACGAAGCCATGCCCATCCCAAAAGAAGATGACAAGAGTCCATGGGAGCAATATCACATAATACTTCTTTCACACATTGCCATGTACTGAATTTGATCCACGCTTGATCCAGAAGAAAGGTTGCTGGTAACTGGAGTTTCTCCACCAATCTTTGGCTCACAACATTGTTTTCGCATCCGTAATCGAATGCAACTAAACATGGATGGCCTTCGGTTAAACACTTTGTATAATAAACTTCCTTTCCTATTCCAAATCTAGATAGCCAGGCTCTGAATACCAAATGATGTGAATCGACAGGGTTCGATTCGTTTGACTGATCTATCATTGTTGGAATGCTAACTAGCAAGAAGTTTGAGAAATTATTTAAAAGGAGAAAATGGAAACATAAAAGAAGATGGAACGGATATTGATAGACATCACACTTCCAAGAATGGAAGATAAGCCTAAGAGTTGAAACACACAAAGGGATAAAGGACCTTTGATTAAAGTCATGGATTCTTGAATCACTCAAGAACTGAGGAGAATCACTCTCACTAAGATAGATGAGATAAAACTCGTTTTTTTTCTGAATAAAACTCAGCTTGCCTTCATTGATGAAAATGGTTCAACTTATATAGGAGCTTTAACCATCAGAATTACAAAAGACACATAAATTTCAATATCATCCCGCTTAAAGCTATTAATTAATGATCCACTCAAGCTAATGACAATGCGCTACTTAATAGTTGATTGTAACTGCAATTAAGGCTACCAAAAGTCATCCACCTTGATATGTAACAATAAATAATTCCATGCATTGTGTTTGACGAATTTGCTTCTTCTCGACGGACCAAATGCATAATAAAGCACTATGAACAAGCTTCCTTTTTAAACATGGAAGTTGGTGTGTTTCATTCACATGCTTATCCTTTAGTTCCTATAAAATGACATCACAAACTGTAGAAGAAAAAACATTGACGAATAAACTTTCTCTAGTTCCATTTATGTTTCTTTATTTTCCCTTCCATCTGCAGTTTATATTACTTCTTTTTCTACTCTTTCTTTTTCTATTTTCTCCTTCAGCCTACGTTGATCCTTACTGACTTGTCTTGGTGTCATAAATTTCTACTTCTTTTGATGTCTCTCATGCCTCAAATAAAGGGAACGTTCATCAAGATGTAGTGTTTTAAAACGAAGCCATGCCCATCCCAAAAGAAGATGACAAGAGTCCATGGGAGCAATATCACATAATACTTCTTTCACAAATTACCATGTACTGAATTTGATCCATGCTGGATCCAAATGAGAGGTTGCTGGTAACTGGAGTTTCTCCACCAATCTTTGGCTCACAACATTGTTTTCGCTTCCGTAATCGGATGCAACTAAACATGGATGGCCTTCGGTTAAACACTTTGTATAATAAACTTCTTATCCTATTCCAAATCTAGATAGCCAGTCTCTGAATACCAAATGATGTGAATCCACAAGGTTCGATTCGTTTGACTGATCTATCATTGTTGGAATGCTAACAAGCAAGAAATTTGAGAAATTATTTAAAAGGAGAAAATGGAAAAATAAAAGAAGATGGAACTAAAATTGATAGACATCACACTTCCAAGAATGGAAGATAAGCCTAAGAGTTGAAACACACAAAGGGATAAAGGACCTTTGATTAAACTCATGGATTCTTGAATCACTCAAGAACTTAGGAGCATCACTCTCACTAAGATAGATGAGATAAAACTCGTTTATTTTCTGAATAAAACTCAGCTTGCCTTCATTGATGAAAATGGTTCAACTTATATAGGAGCTTTAACCATCAGAATTACAAAAGACATATACATTTCAATATCATCCCGCTTAAAGCTATTAATTAATGATCCACTCAAGCTACTGACGATGCGCTACTTAGTGGTTGATTGTAACTGCAATTAAGGCTACCAAAAGTCATCCACCTTGATATGTAACAATAAATAATTCCATGCATTGTGTTTGACGAATTTGCTTCTTATCGACGGACCAAATGCATAATAAAGCACTATGAACAAGCTTCGTTTTTAAACATGGAAGTTGGTGTGTTTCATTCACATGCTTATCCTTTAGTTCCTATAAAATGACATCACACACTGTAGAAGAAAAAACATTGACAAATAAACTTTCTCTAGTTCCATTTATTTTTCTTTATTTTCCCTTCCTTCTGCAGTTTATATTACTTCTTTTTCTACTCTTTCTTTTTCTGTTTTCTCCTTCAGCCTACGTTGATTCTTACTGACTTGTCTTGGTGTCATAAATTTCTACTTCTTTTGATGTCCCTCATGCCTCAAATAAAGGGAACGTTCATCAAGATGGAGTGTTTTAAAACGAAGCCATGCCCATCCCAAAAGAAGATGACAAGAGTCCATGGGAGCAATATCACATAATACTTCTTTAACAAATTTCCATGTACTGAATTTGATCCATGCTGGATCCAAATGAAAGGTTGCTGGTAACTGGAGTTTCTCCACCAATCTTTGGCTCACAACATTGTTTTCGCTTCCGTAATCGGATGCAACTAAACATGGATGGCCTTCGGTTAAACACTTTGTATAATAAACTTCTTATCCTATTCAAAATCTAGATAACCAGTCTCTGAATACCAAATGATGTGAATCCACAAGGTTCGATTCGTTTGACTAATCTATCATTGTTGGAATGCTAACAAGCAAGAAATTTGAGAAATTATTTAAAAGGAGAAAATGGAAAAATAAAAGAAGATGGAACGAAAATTGATAGACATCACACTTCCAAGAAAGGAAGATAAGCCTAAGAGTTGAAACACACAAAGGGATAAAGGACCTTTGATTAAAGTCATGGATTCTTGAATCACTCAAGAACTTAGGAGAATCACTCTCACTAAGATAGATGAGATAAAACTCGTTTATTTTCTGAATAAAACTCAGCTTGCCTTCATTGATGAAAATGGTTCAACTTATATAGGAGCTTTAACCATCAGAATTACAAAAGACATATACATTTCAATATCATCCCGCTTAAAGCTATTAATTAATGATCCACTCAAGCTAATGACGATGCGCTACTTAATGGTTGATTGTAACTGCAATTAAGGCTACCAAAAGTCATCCACCTTGATATGTAACAATAAATAATTCCATGCATTGTGTTTGACGAATTTGCTTCTTATCGACGGACCAAATGCATAATAAAGCACTATGAACAAGCTTCGTTTTTAAACATGGAAGTTGGTGTGTTTCATTCACATGCTTATCCTTTAGTTCCTATAAAATGACATCACAAACTGTAGAAGAAAAAACATTGACGAATAAACTTTCTCTAGTTCCATTTCTTTTTCTTTATTTTCCCTTCCTTCTACAGTTTATATTATTTCTTTTTCTATTCTTTCTTTTTCTGTTTTCTCCTTCAGCCTACGTTGATTCTTACTGACTTGTCTTGGTGTCATAAATTTCTACTTCTTTTGATGTCCCTCATGCCTCAAATAAAGGGAACGTTCATCAAGATGGAGTGTTTTAAAACGAAGCCATGCCCATCCCAAAAGAAGATGACAAGAGTCCATGGGAGCAATATCACATAATACTTCTTTCACAAATTACCATGTACTGAATTTGATCCATGCTGGATCCAAATGAAAGGTTGCTGGTAACTGGAGTTTCTCCACCAATCTTTGGCTCACAACATTGTTTTCGCTTCCGTAATCGGATGCAACTAAACATGGATGGCCTTCGGTTAAACACTTTGTATAATAAACTTCTTATCCTATTCAAAATCTAGATAACCAGTCTCTGAATACCAAATGATGTGAATCCACAAGGTTCGATTCGTTTGACTAATCTATCATTGTTGGAATGCTAACAAGCAAGAAATTTGAGAAATTATTTAAAAGGAGAAAATGGAAAAATAAAAGAAGATGGAACGAAAATTGATAGACATCACACTTCCAAGAAAGGAAGATAAGCCTAAGAGTTGAAACACACAAAGGGATAAAGGACCTTTGATTAAAGTCATGGATTCTTGAATCACTCAAGAACTTAGGAGAATCACTCTCACTAAGATAGATGAGATAAAACTCGTTTATTTTCTGAATAAAACTCAGCTTGCCTTCATTGATGAAAATGGTTCAACTTATATAGGAGCTTTAACCATCAGAATTACAAAAGACATATACATTTCAATATCATCCCGCTTAAAGCTATTAATTAATGATCCACTCAAGCTAATGACGATGCGCTACTTAATGGTTGATTGTAACTGCAATTAAGGCTACCAAAAGTCATCCACCTTGATATGTAACAATAAATAATTCCATGCATTGTGTTTGACGAATTTGCTTCTTATCGACGGACCAAATGCATAATAAAGCACTATGAACAAGCTTCGTTTTTAAACATGGAAGTTGGTGTGTTTCATTCACATGCTTATCCTTTAGTTCCTATAAAATGACATCACAAACTGTAGAAGAAAAAACATTGACGAATAAACTTTCTCTAGTTCCATTTATTTTTCTTTATTTTCCCTTCCTTCTACAGTTTATATTATTTCTTTTTCTATTCTTTCTTTTTCTGTTTTCTCCTTCAGCCTACGTTGATTCTTACTGACTTGTCTTGGTGTCATAAATTTCTACTTCTTTTGATGTCCCTCATGCCTCAAATAAAGGGAACGTTCATCAAGATGGAGTGTTTTAAAACGAAGCCATGCCCATCCCAAAAGAAGATGACAAGAGTCCATGGGAGCAATATCACATAATACTTCTTTCACAAATTACCATGTACTGAATTTGATCCATGCTGGATCCAAATGAAAGGTTGCTGGTAACTGGAGTTTCTCCACCAATCTTTGGCTCACAACATTGTTTTCGCTTCCGTAATCGGATGCAACTAAACATGGATGGCCTTCGGTTAAACACTTTGTATAATAAACTTCTTATCCTATTCAAAATCTAGATAACCAGTCTCTGAATACCAAATGATGTGAATCCACAAGGTTCGATTCGTTTGACTAATCTATCATTGTTGGAATGCTAACAAGCAAGAAATTTGAGAAATTATTTAAAAGGAGAAAATGGAAACATAAAAGATGATGAAGGATTATCTTGTTCCTTTTTAAGATTATTGAATATGGTGTGAGTTGATTAAGAAAGCTAAGTGAAATCCCCACTGGACATTTAGATAGCAAGCTGTCTAGATGTGAAGGTTCCTTTCACAAAGCTCAAGAGAAGAAGATGATGGGTTGATTCAAAACAAAAAGGAAATGGAAAGCACAGAAACCATAGAAAACCAAGAACAATTAAAGGAAGAAGAAAACATAAAATGGAAAGGAAAGAAATGGTAAAAATGTGAGAAACAAGCCACTACAAGGCTAGGCTAGAAGCCATTGCATCCTTGAAGATGAGTGGATGTGTGCCGCCACTTGCTATGCAAGATAAGGCTTAAAAGTATTCACTCCCAAGGGAGGAAACTCTCACAAATGGTTGAGACACAAGAGTGTTTTAACTTCAAAATGTTCAACCCTTTTACATGTCTAGGAGCACCCCTTATATAGAAGAGTTTAGGGGCCTCTAAGCAAATAAAAGATACCTAAGGATGTCTCTACAAAAACCTAACCCTAGCTTCTAGAAACTAGGTCAAATAAGGTTAAAAAAATGAGAGACAAAGAATGTGTGTAAGGCTAATTTCGTTCTAGCACAAAAGGATACAAAGAATGTGTCTCATATGTCTCCAAAAAGTGGCCAAAGTGTGCTAAAAACAAAGGAGACCAAAGGTACATAGGTACACTTGTTTTATGCCTTTTACTTTGGTACACTTGTTTTATGCCTTTTACTTTATGCTTTATGCCTTTGCTTTACTCTTTCATCCACATCATTTATGCTCCCCAATCACCATGCACCACCTTGCATTGCTTTCTTACTCCTAATTAACCTACAAAGCAAACATAGATTAGCATGTTGGCTTAAGTCAAGTCAACTATAGTCAACAAGTCAAACCTAGTCAAAGGTCAACAAGTTAACTAAAGTTGATTCAACTAAGTCAACTTAGGGAATCAAAAATAACAAACACAAATGAAAGGGATGAAGGATTAGTGAACTTCCTTTCTAAACATGCTTAGTCTTCTTAAGCATGTGCCTTCATCCTTGGTTGGGGTCAATCCTTCATCATCCTCCCCTTCTTGGAGAGAATTTGACCACAAATTCTTGAAGCCTTTATGGGTGGAACTTGACTTGATTTGGGGAGGATTTGCGCCTCCCTTTTATGAGCTTTTGTTCCATCCTTTCTAAGGGTATTACCCTTAGCTTTGGTTAGGCCATCTTTATTTTCTAGACTACTCTTCCTCTCTTGCTTATGCTTTGCGCCTTCCTTTTTGGCTTGGGAAGAGAAGGAAGAGTGATGCACATCTTGCTTTGGAAGAATTTTTTGTGGGCAAGTAAAACCTTAGTGAAAGCTTGCCCCTTTTCTTTTTCTTCTTTATCTTTTCTTATTATATTTCTATCCTTATTCACTTCTTGAGGTGATAGAGGTAGTAAAGTTGTCTTTTTCCCATTTTTGAAGAAAATGTATTGGTTGGTATAGCCATCATGTAAAGTTTGTTTATCAAATTGCCATGGCCTACCTAGTAAGATATGTGTGACTTCCATGGGAACAACATCACATAGCACCTCATCTTTGTAGCTTCCTATAGAGAAGTTAATTAGGACTTGTTTATTGACATCTATTTCTCCCTCTTTACTTATCCAAGCAAGCTTGTAGGGCTTAGCATGAGGAATGGTCTCTAAGCTAAGCTTTTCCACTAACCTTGTGCTAGCTATATTGGTACTACTTCCTCCATCAATAATTAGTGAGCAAACCCATTTGTTAATTTTGTATCTAGATTGAAAAATGTTTTCTCTTTGAGTTGGCTCAAGCTCACTTTGATCTTGACCTATCATGCGCCTTAATAACATAGGGTCTTTCTCAAAAATTTTAGTTTTACTAGAGGAAGAAGATTCTTTTGAAAGAGAATGGGGAGATGGGTGTTCACTTTCAACATCATTACTCTTCTTTAAGATCATGGTCCTTTTGGTTGGGCAATTTAAAGCAATGTGATTATAACCCAAACATTTAAAACGTTTAATGGAACTTGATCTTTGAGAAGTGGAATGGTGAATGTGATCACTTGGTGACTTACTTTTACTTGGTGGTTCTTGATGAGAGTTAGAAGGGAACTTATCATGTTTCTTTTTATCCTTTCCCTTCCATGAGTGACTAAAGTAGTGGTTGGGTGAGTAACTCTTCCTTGCCCTTCTTTTTCTTTTCAATTGAATTTCAATCCCAAGGGCAAGTGTGAAAACATTTTCAAGAGTGGAGTACTCATACAACTCTACTTGGTCTTGTATGTCTCTCCTAAGACCACTCACAAATCTTTTTATTTTCTCTTTGTTAGTCTCTTTTATTTCAACCCTACGCATTTGAGACTCGAATTCTTTAAAGTACTCACTCACACTCATAGAACCTTGGTGAAGCCTTTGGAGCTTCAAAAGAAGTTCCTTCCTATAGGAGGGAGGAACAAATCTAGTGCGCATAAGAGTTTTAATGTCCATCCAAGAAGCCGCGGGTGGCCCTTGGTCATAATTCTTACAAACTTTATGCCACTAAGTATTGGCATACTCCAAAAATCCTAAAACTAATAGATCAACTTGTGTTTGATCCTTTACATCATTTTCATTGAAAATTTGATCAACTTTAGCTTCCCCATCAAGGAAGACTTTGGGATCACTTCCTCCATAGAACTTAGGAATCTTTGGAGTTTCCATCTCTTGTGATGGGTTGCGCCTAGAATGCCCTCTTTTCCTAGCCTCTCTTTCTTGCTCTTTAGCTTCAAGCCTTTTAATGTGCTCTTGGATTCTTAGGTCACTTTGCTCCTTGTCTTTTCTCAATTGTTCAAAGGACTCCTTCCTAGACAACTCCAAATCCCGAAGCAATCTCATCAATGTATTGTTTTTGTTTGGTGTAGGTGCATTTGATGAACTTGCCATGATTCCTACAACAAAAACACTCAAATCCGAGACAAAATAAATGGATTAGAGGTTAGACAACAAGAAAACCGAGACCAAATCCAACCCAAAATGTAACCCAAGTGTTTAGATCACTCTCCCAAAGTAACAAGGCAAGGCTAGCACTCAAAATCCACCAAAGGAGTGAAGCAAACACTTTTAAAAACTTGTTCAAAACCTTTCAAATGCAAGACAAGTGATTCGACCACAACATCCCAAGAGTTTCAAGAAAAGAAAACTACTAAGACAAAACAAAGAACACCTAGTGACAAGCAAGAAAAGCACAAAAACAAGGAAAGCTAAACTCTAAAGAAGAAAAGTTTGAGACAAAACTTTTAACAAGACTAAAACAAGAAAAGCACATTTTAAAGACTCTATGGAAAGCACTTGACAAGCATCTTCAAGTCTTAAATCATGCACACACCAAGAAAGATCATAACCAAGTTAAAGCATGGAACTAATTTGCCAATATCACCCTCTTCTCAAGCATGAAAACTAGTAGCATAACACCTAGTGAAAAACACACTTTTAGTTTACCAAGGAGCAAGGTTGCTCTCGGTTTTTAGGCAAAAATTGGTGCAAATTTTTCTTCTTTCACAACTAGTTTCATAAAATGGTGAGAAAGAGTTTTAGGTGGCTTGGACACTTAGTTCCTCAAGTTTTAGGCCAAAATCAATTTCATGGAGCATACATCAAGCAAGACATAAAGTGAAAGCAAGATTCAAATACTTGGAAAAACAAGAATAAGAAAACTTCAAGCTAACATATGACATATGACTCAAGCAAAAGTTAGGCACATTTAAAGACTCAAACATATAGCTATCATGCATTTAAACTTTTGGAAATGAAGGTCAATGATTAAGCACACAAAGACATGTTATCCAACAACATTTAGGAGTAAGAAGAGTAACAAAAACAGTAGCCAAAACTGTCCAACATAACTTGAAAAACGTTGATTCGCAGTGATCTCGGCAGCTCTGACCTTTGCTCACTATTTCAATCATAACTCTCTCCACAAAACTCCAAATGCATTGGTTCTTTTTTTGTTAAAAACTAGACTAATAGAGCTTTCTTTGGACATCAAGAACGTAATTTTTGGACCACTGAGCAGGTGCAGTTTAATCTTTTAAAATCGTGAACAGTTTCTGCCAGCATTGTTTTTATGTGAACCATTAAAAGATAGCTACACAAGACAAGGTTAGAACATGAAAACACCATATTCAAGGACAACCAAAGCTCTGATACCAAATGATGAAGGATTATCTTGTTCCTTTTTAAGATTATTGAATACGGTGTGAGTTGATTAAGAAAGCTAAGTGAAATCCCCACTGGACATTAAGATAGCAAGCTATCTAGATGTGAAGGTTCCTTTCACAAAGCTCAAGAGAAGAAGATGATGGGTTGATTCAAAACAAAAAGGAAATGGAAAGCACACAAACCATAGAAAACCAAGAACAATTAAAGGAAGAAGAAAACATAAAATGGAAAGGAAAGAAATGGTAAAAATGTGAGAAACACGCCACTACAAGACTAGGCTAGAAGCCATGGCATCCTTGAAGATGAGTGGATGTGTGCCGCCACTTGCTATGCAAGATAAGGCTTAAAAGTATTCACTCCCAAGGGAGGAAACTCTCACAAATGGTTGAGACACAAGAGTGTTTTAACTTCAAAATGTTCAACCCTTTTACATGTCTAGGAGCACCCCTTATATAGAAGAGTTTAGGGGCCTCTAAGCAAATAAAAGATACCTAAGGATGTCTCTACAAAAACCTAACCCTAGCTTCTAGAAACTAGGTCAAATAAGGTTACAAAAATGAGAGACAAGAGAGCCAACTATGGTGTGTGTAAGGCTAATTTCGTTCTAGCACAAAAGGAGACAAAGAATGTATCTCATATGTCTCCAAAAAGTGGCCAAAGTGTGCTAAAAACAAAGGAGACCAAAGGTACATAGGTACACTTGTTTTATGCCTTTTACTTTTGGTACACTTGTTTTATGCCTTTTACTTTATGCTTTATGCCTTTGCTTTACTCTCTCATCCACATCATTTATGCTCCCCAATCACCATGCGCCACCTTGCATTGCTTTCTTACTCCTAATTAACCTACAAAGCAAATAAACATAGATTAGCATGTTGGCTTAAGTCAAGTCAACTATAGTCAACAAGTCAAACCTAGTCAAAGGTCAACAAGTTAACTAAAGTTGATTCAACTAAGTCAACTTAGGGAATCAAAAATAACAAACACAAATGAAAGGGATGAAGGATTAGTGAACTTCCTTTCTAAACATGCTTAGTCTTCTTAAGCATGTGCCTTCATCCTTGGTTGGGGTCAATCCTTCATCAAAAGAAGATGGAACGAAAATTGATAGACATCACACTTCCAAGAATGGAAGATAAGCCTAAGAGTTGAAACACACAAAGGGATAAAGGACCTTTGATTAAACTCATGGATTCTTGAATCACTCAAGAACTTAGGAGAATCACTCTCACTAAGATAGATGAGATAAAACTCGTTTATTTTCTGAATAAAACTCAGCTTCCCTTCATTGATGAAAATGGTTTAACTTATATAGGAGCTTTAACAATCAGAATTACAAAAGACACATAAATTTCAATATCATCCCGCTTAAAGCTATTAATTAATGATCCACTCAAGCTAATGACGATGCGCTACTTAATGGTTGAATGTAAATGCAATTAAGGCTACCAAAAGTCATCCACGTTGATATGTAACAATAAATAATTCCATGCATTGTGTTTGACAAATTTGCTTCTTATCGACTGACCAAATGCATAATAAAGCACTATGAACAAGCTTCCTTTCTAAACATGGAAGTTGGTGTGTTTCATTCACATGCTTATCCTTTAGTTCCTGTAAAATGACATCACAAACTGTAGAAGAAAAAACATTGACGAATAAGCTTTCTCTAGTTCCATTTATTTTTCTTTATTTTCCCTTCCTTCTGCAGTTTATATTACCTCTTTTTCTACTCTTTCTTTTTCTATTTTCTCCTTCAGCCTACGTTGATCCTTACTGACTTGTCTTGGGGTCATAAATTTTACTTCTTTTGATGTCCCTCATGGCTCAAATAAAGGGAACGTTCATCAAGATGGAGTGATTTAAAACGAAGCCATGCCCATCCCAAAAGAAGATGACAAGAGTCCATGGGAGCAATATCACATAATACTTCTTTCACAAATTGCCATCTTCTGAATTTGATCCATGCTTGATCCAGATGAAAGGTTGCTGGTAATTGGAGTTTCTCCACCAATCTTTGGCTCACAACATTATTTTTGCCTCCGTAATCGACTGCAACTAAACATGGATGGCCTTCGGTTAAACACTTTGTATAATAAACTTCTTATCCTATTCAAAATCTAGATAACCAGTCTCTGAATACCAAATGATGTGAATCCACAAGGTTCGAATCGTTTGACTAATCTATCATTGTTGGAATGCTAACAAGCGAGAAATTTGAGAAATTATTTAAAACGAGAAAATGGAAACATAAAAGAAGATGGAACGGAAATTGATAGACATCACACTTCCAAGAATGGTAGATAAGCCTAAGAGTTGAAACACACAAAGGGATAATGGACCTTTGATTAAACTCATGGATTCTTGAATCACTCAAGAACTTAGGAGAATCACTCTCACTAAGATAGATAAGATAAAACTCGTTTATTTTCTGAATAAAACTCAGCTAGCCTTCATTGATGAAAATTGTTCAACTTATATAGGAGCTTTAACTATTAGAATTACAAAAGACACATAAATTTCAATATCATCCCGCTTAAAGCTATTAATTAATGATCCACTCCCGCTAATGATGATGCGCTACTTAATGGTTGATTGTAACTGCAATTAAGGCTACCAAAAGTCATCCACCTTGATATGTAACAATAAATAATTCCATGCATTGTGTTTGACGAATTTGCTTCTTATCGACAGACCAAATGCATAATAAAGCACTATGAACAAGCTTCGTTTTTAAACATGGAAGTTGGTGTGTTTCATTCACATGCTTATGCTTTAGTTCCTGTAAAATGACAAACTGTAAAAGAAAAAACATTGACGAATAAACTTTCTCTAGTTCCATTTATTTTTCTTTATTTTCCCTTCCTTCTGCAGTTTATATTACTTCTTTTTCTACTCTTTCTTTTTCTGTTTTCTCCTTCAGCCTACGTTGATCCTTACTGACTTGTCTTGGTGTCATCAATTTTTGATGTCACTCATGCCTCAAATAAAGGGAACGTTCATCAAGATGGAGTGTTTTAAAACGAAGCCATGCCGATCCCAAAAGAAGATGACAAGAGTCCATGGGAGCAATATCACATAATACTTCTTTGACACATTGCCATGTACTGAATTTGATCCATGCTTGATCCAGATGAAAGGTTGCTGGTAACTGGAGTTTCTCCACCAATCTTTGGCTCACAACATTGTTTTCGCTTCCGTAATGGAATGCAACTAAACATGGATGGCCTTCGGTTAAACACTTTGTATAATAAACTTCTTATCCTATTCCAAATCTAGATAGCCAGGCTCTGAATACCAAATGATGTGAATCCACAGGGTTCGATTCTTTTGACTAATCTATCATTGTTGAAATGCTAACAAGCAAGAAATTTGAGAAATTATTTAAAACGTGAAAATGGAAACATAAAAGAAAATGGAACGGAAATTGATAGACATCACACTTCCAAGAATGGAAGATAAGCCTAAGAGTTGAAACACACAAAGGGATAAAGGACCTTTGATTAAAGTCATGGATTCTTGAATCACTCAAGAACTTAGGAGAATCACTCTCACTAAGATAGATGAGATAAAACTCATTTATTTTCTGAATAAAACTCAGCTTGCCTTCATTGATGAAAATGGTTCAACTTATATAGGAGCTTTAACCATCAGAATTACAAAAGACACATAAATTTCAATATCATCCCGCTTAAAGCTATTAATTAATGATCCACTCAACCTAATGATGATGTGCTACTTAGTGGTTGATTGTAACTGCAATTAAGGCTACCAAAAGTCATCCACCTTGATATGTAACAATAAATAATTTCATGCATCTTGTTTGGCGAATTTGCTTCTTATCGACGGAACATATGCATAATAAAGCACTATGAACAAGCTTCCTTTTTAAACATGGAAGTTGGTTGTTTCATTCACATGCTTATCCCTTAGTTCCTGTAAAATGACATCACAAACTATAGAACAAAAAACATTGACGAATAAACTTTCTCTAGTTCCATTTATTTTTCTTTATTTTCCCTTCCTTCTGCAGTTTATATTACTTCTTTTTCTACTCTTTCTTTTTCTGTTTTCTCCTTCAGCCTACGTTGATCCTTACTGACTTGTCTTGGTGTCATAAATTTTTGTGTCCCTCATGGCTCAAATAAAGGGAACGTTCATCAAGATGGAGTGTTTTAAAACGAAGCCATGCCCATTCCAAAAGAAGATGACAAGAGTCCATGGGAGCAACATCACATAATACTTCTTTCACACATTGCCATGTACTGAATTTGATCCATGCTTGATCCAGATGAAAGGTTGCTGGTAACTAGAGTTTCTCCACCAATCTTTGGCTCACAACATTGTTTTCGCTTCCGTAATCGAATGCAACTAAACATGGATGGCCTTCGGTTAAACACTTTGTATAATAAACTTCCTTTCCTATTCCAAATCTAGATAGCCAGGCTCTGAATACCAAATGATGTGAATCCACAGGGTTCGATTCGTTTGATTGATCTATCACTGTTGGAATGCTAACAAGCAAGAAATTTGAGAAATTATTTAAAAGGAGAAAATGGAAACGTAAAAGAAGATGGAACGGATATTGATAGACATCACACTTCCAAGAATGGAAGATAAGCCTAAGATTTGAAACATACAAAGGGATAAAGGGCCTTTGATTAAGGTCATGGATTCTTGAATCACTCAAGAACTTAGGAGAATCACTCTCACTAAGATAGATGAGATAAAACTCATTTATTTTCTGAATAAAACTCAGCTTGCCTTCATTGATGAAAATGGTTCAACTTATATAGGAGCTTTAACCATCAGAATTACAAAAGACACATAAATTTCAATATCATCTCGCTTAAAGCTATTAATTAATAATCCACTCAAGCTAATGACGATGCGCTACTTAATGGTTGATTGTAACTGCAATTAAGGCTACCAAATGTCATCCACCTTGATATGTAACAATAAATAATTCCATGCATTGTGTTTGGCGAATTTGCTTCTTATCGACAGACCAAATGCATAATAAAGTACTATGAACAAGCTTTGTTTTTAAACATGGAAGTTGGTGTGTTTCATTCACATGCTTATCCTTTAGTTCCTGTAAAATGCCATCACAAACTGTAGAAGAAAAAACATTGACGATTAAACTTTCTCTAGTTCCATTTATTTTTCTTTATTTTCCCTTCCTTCTGCAGTTTATATTACTTCTTTTTCTACTCTTTCTTTTTCTGTTTTCTCCTTCAGCCTACGTTGATCCTTACTTACTTGTCTTGGTGTCATAAATTTCTACTTCTTTTGGTGTCCCTCATGCCTCAAATAAAGGGAACGTTCATCAAGATGGAGTGTTTTAAAACGAAGCGATGCCCATCCCAAAAGAAGATGACAAGAGTCCATGGGAGCAATATCACATAATACTTCTTTCACACATTGCCATGTACTGAATTTGATCCATGCTTGATCCAGATGAAAGGTTGCTGGTAACTAGAGTTTCTCCACCAATCTTTGGCTCACAGCTTCCGTAATGGAATGCAACTAAACATGGATGGCCTTCGGTTAAACACTTTGTATAATAAACATCCTTTCCTATTCCAAATCTAGATAGCCAGGCTCTGAATACCAAATGATGTTAATCCACAGGGTTCTATTCGTTTGACTGATCTATCATTGTTGGAATGCTAACAAGCAAGAAATTTGAGAAATTATTTAAAAGGAGAAAATGGGAACATAAAAGAAGGTGAAACGGATATTGAAAGACATCACACTTCCAAGAATGGAAGATAAGCCTAAAAGTTGAAACACACAAAGGGATAAAGGACCTTTGATTAAGTTCATGGATTCTTGAATCAATCAAGAACTTAGGAGAATCACTCTCACTAAGATAGATGAGATAAAACTCGTTTATTTTCTGAATAAAACTCAGCTTGCCTTCATTGATGAAAATGGTTCAACTTATATAGGAGCTTTAACCATCAGAATTACAAAAGACACATAAATTTCAATATCATCCCGCTCAAAGCTATTAATTAATGATCCACTCAAGCTAATGACGATGCGCTACTTAATGGTTGATTGTAACTGCAATTAAGGCTACCAAAAGTCATCCACCTTGATATGTAACAATAAAGAATTCCATGCATTGTGTTTGACGAATTTGCTTCTTATTGACGGACCAAATGCATAATAAAGCACTATGAACAAGCTTCGTTTTTAAACATGGAAGTTGGTGTGTTTCATTCACATGCTTATCCTTTAGTTCCTGTAAAATGACATCGCAAACTGTAGAAGAAAAAACATTGACGAATAAACTTTCTCTAGTTCGATTCATTTATCTTTATTTTCCCTTCCTTCTGCAGTTTATATTACTTCTATTTCTACTCTTTCTTTTTCTGTTTTCTCCTTCAGCCTACGTTGATCCTTACTGACTTGTCTTGGTGTCATGAATTTCTACTTCTTTTGATGTCCCTCATGCCTCAAATAAAGGGAACGTTCATCAAGATGGAGTGTTTTAAAACGAAGCCATGCCGATCCCAAAAGAAGATGACAAGAGTCCATGGGAGCAATATCACATAATACTTCTTTCATAAATTGCCATGTACTGAATTTGATCCATGCTTGATCCAAATGAAAGGTTACTGGTAACTGGAGTTTCTCCACCAATCTTTGGCTCACAACATTGTTTTCGCTTCCGTAATCGAATGCAACTAAACATGGATGGCCTTCGGTTAAACACTTTGTATAATAAACTTCTTATCCTATTCCAAATCTAGATAGCCAGGCTTTGAATACCAAATGATGTGAATCCACAGGGTTCGATTCGTTTCACTGATCTATCATTGTTGGAATGCTAACAAGCAAGAAATTTGAGAAATTATTTAAAAGGAGAAAATGGAAACATAAAAGAAGATGGAACAGATATTGATAGACATCACACTTCCAAGAATGGAAGATAAGCCTAAGAGTTGAAACACACAAAGTGATCAAGGACCTTTGATTAAAGTCATGGATTCTTGAATCACTCAAGAACTTAGGAGAATCACTCTCACTAAGATAGATGAGATAGAACTCGTTTATTTTCTGAATAAAACTCAGCTTGCCTTCATTGATGAAAATGGTTCAACTTATATAGGAGCTTTAACCATCAGAATTACAAAAGACACATAAATTTTAATATCATCCCGCTTAAAGCTATTAATTAATGATCCACTCAAGCTAATGACGATGCGCAACTTAATGGTTGATTGTAACTGCAATTAAGGCTACCAAATGTCATCCACCTTGATATGTAACAATAAATTATTCCATGCATTGTGTTTGACGAATTTGCTTCTTATCGACCGACCAAATGCATAATAAAGCACTATGAACAAGCTTCGTTTTTAAACATGGAAGTTGGTGTGTTTCATTCACATGCTTATCCTTTTGTTCCTGTAAAATGACATCACAAACTGTAGAAGAAAAAACATTGACGAATAAACTTTCTCTAGTTCCATTTCTTTTTCTTTATTTTCCCTTCCTTCTACAGTTTATATTACTTCTTGCTCTATTCTTTCTTTTTCTGTTTTCTCCTTCAGCCTACGTTGATCCTTACTGACTTGTCTTGGTGTCATAAATTTCTACTTCTTTTGATGTCCCTCATGCCTCAAATAAAGGGAACGTTCATCGAGATGGAGTGTTTTAGAACGAGGCCATGCTCATCCCAAAAGAAGATGACAAGAGTCCATGGGAGCAATATCACATAATACTTCTTTCACACATTGCCATGTACTAAATTTGATCCATGCTTGATCCAGATGAAAGGTTGCTGGTAACTGGAGTTTCTCCACCACTCTTTGGCTCACAACATTGTTTTCGCTTCCGTAATCGAATGCAACTAAAGATGGATGGCCTTCGGTTAAACACTTTGTATAATAAACTTCTTATCCTATTCTAAATCTAGATAGTTAGGCTCTGAATACCAAATGATGTGAATCCACAAGGTTCGATTCGTTTGACTGATCTATCATTGTTGGAATGCTAACAAGCAAGAAATTTGAGAAATTATTTAAAAGGAGAAAATGGAAACATAAAAGAAGATGGAACGGAAATTGATAGGCATCACACTTCCAAGAATGGAAGATAAGCCTAAGAGTTGAAACACACAAAGGGATAAAGGACCTTTGATTAAAGTCATGGATTCTTGAATCACTCAAGAACTTAGGAAAATCACTCTCACTAAGATAGATGAGATAAAACTCGTTTATTTTCTGAATAAAACTCAGCTTGCCTTCATTGATGAAAATGGTTCAACTTATATAGGAGCTTTAACCATCAGAATTACAAAAGACACATAAATTTCAATATCATCCCGCTGAAAGCTATTAATTAATGATCCACTCAAGCTAATGACGATCCGCTACTTAATGGTTGATTGTAACAGAAATTAAGGCTACCAAAAGTCATCCACAAACTTTGAGCAAAGGTCCTCTTGATCTCCCAAAGGTTGGTTCTTAAGTTGGCATATGGACCCTTATTTCAACTTGAAGATAAAGCAAAACTAAAGCCCATTAATTGGTTAAGCACAAACACCATTTGGTCATCCAATTTTACAAAGCATTGGGCCCTTATTTAAATAAAAGAAACTGCATCAACACGGCGCATTAGTCATCCTCCATTTGACCCATATGCAATTCACATCATACCCTCCTTGTTCGAGAAGATTTGTTCCGAATCTTAAGACACCAGTTTTAATGTAAGTTTATTATGATCTTGTGAAGGACTTTTATTTTTTTTCACAAGTTGAAACTAATTCTCTTCTACGAGGATCAAATTCAACTTGATATTTGTTACTTTCCAATGGTTGCAATCCGTCGATAACATTTCTTGGCAACAGTACCCCACCTTGATATGTAACAATAAATTATTCCATGCATTGTGTTTGACGAATTTGCTTCTTATCGACCGACCAAATGCATAATAAAGCACTATGAACAAGCTTCCTTTTTAAACATGGAAGTTGGTGTGTTTCATTCACATGCTTATCCTTTTGTTCCTGTAAAATGACATCACAAACTGTAGAAGAAAAAACATTGACGAATAAACTTTCTCTAGTTCCATTTCTTTTTCTTTATTTTCCCTTCCTTCTACAGTTTATATTACTTCTTGCTCTATTCTTTCTTTTCCTTTTTCTCCTTCAGCCTACGTTGATCCTTACTGACTTGTCTTGGTGTCATAAATTTCTACTTCTTTTGATGTCCCTCATGCCTCAAATAAAGGGAACGTTCATCAATATGGAGTGTTTTAAAATGAAGCCATGGCCATCCCAAAAGAAGATGACAAAAGTCCATGGGAGCAATATCACTTACTTCTTTCACACATTGCCATGTACTGAATTTGATCCATGCTTAATCCAGATGAAAGGTTGCTGGTAACTGGAGTTTCTCCACCAATCTTTGGCTCACAACATTATTTTCGCTTCCGTAATCGAATGCAACTAAACATGGATGGCCTTCGGTTAAACACTTTGTATAATAAACTTCTTATCCTATTCTAAATCTAGATAGTCAGGCTCTGAATACCAAATGATGTGAATCCATAGGGTTCGATTCGTTTGACTGATCTATCATTGTTGAAATGCTAACAAGCAAGAAATTTGAGAAATTACTTAAAAGGAGAAAATGGAAACATAAAAGAAGATGGAACGGAAATTGATAGACATCACACTTCCAAGAATGGAAGATAAGCCTAAGAGTTGAAACACACAAAGGGATAAAGGACTTTTGATTAAACTCATGGATTCTTGAATCACTCAAGAACTTAGGAGAATCACTCTCACTAAGATAGATGAGATAAAACTCGTTTATTTTCTGAATAAAACTCAGCTTGCCTTCATTGATGAAAATGGTTCAACTTATATAGGAGCTTTAACCATCAGAATTACAAAAGACACATAAATTTCAATATCATCCCGCTTAAAGCTATTAATTAATGATCCACTCAAGCTAATGACGATGTGCTACTTAATGGTTGATTGTAAGTGCAATTAAGGCTACCAAAAGTCATCCACCTTGGTATGTAACAATAAATAATTCCATGCATTGTGTTTGACGAATTTACTTCTTATCGACGGACCAAATGCATAATAAAGCACTATGAACAAGCATCGTTTTTAAACATGGAAGTTGGTGTGTTTCATTCACATGCTTATCCTTTAGTTCCTGTAAAATGACATCATAAACTGTAGAAGAAAAAACATTGACGAATAAACTTTCTCTAGTTCCATTTATTTTTCTTTATTTTCCCTTCCTTCTGCAGTTTATATTACTTCTTTTTCTACTCTTTCTTTTTCTGTTTTCTCCTTCAACCTACGTTGATCCTTACTGACTTGTCTTGGTGTCATAAATTTCTACTTCTTTTGATGTCCCTCATGCCTCAAATAAAGGGAACGTTCATCAAGATGGAGTATTTTAAAACGAAGCCATGCCAATCCCAAAAGAAGATGACAAGAGTCCATGGGAGCAATGTCACGTAATACTTCTTTCACACATTGCCATGTACTGAATTTGATCCATGCTTGATCCAGATGAAAGGTTGCTGGTAACTGGAGTTTCTCCACCAATCTTTGGCTCACAACATTGTTTTCGCTTCCGGAATCGAATGCAACTAAACATGGATGGCCTTCAATTAAACACTTTGTATAATAAACTTCTTATCCTATTCTAAATCTAGATAGTCAGGCTCTGAATACCAAATGATGTGAATCCACAAGGTTCGATTCGTTTGACTGATCTATCATTGTTGGAATGCTAACAAGCAAGAAATTTGAGAAATTATTTAAAAGGAGAAAATGGAAACATAAAAGAAGATGGAACGGAAATTGATAGACATCACACTTCCAAGAATGGAAGATAAGCCTAAGAGTTGAAACACACAAAGGGATAAAGGACCTTTGATTAAAGTCATGGATTCTTGAATCACTCAAGAACTTAGGAGAATCACTCTCACTAAGATAGATGAGATAAAACTCGTTTATTTTCTGAATAAAACTCAGCTTGCCTTCATTGATGAAAATGGTTCAACTTATATAGGAGCTTTAACCATCAGAATTACAAAAGACAAATAAATTTCAATATCATCCCGCGTAAAGCTATTAATTAATGACCCACTCAAGCTAATAACGATGCGCTACTTAATGGTTGATTGTAACTGCAATTAAGGCTACCAAAAGTCATCCACCTTGATATGTAACAATAAATAATTCCATGCATTGTGTTTGACGAATTTGCTTCTTATCGACGAACCAAATGCATAATAAAGCACTATGAACAAGCATCGTTTTTAAACATGGAAGTTGGTGTGTTTCATTCACATGCTTATCCTTTAGTTCCTGTAAAATGACATCATAAACTGTAGAAGAAAAAACATTGACGAATAAACTTTCTCTAGTTCCATTTATTTTTCTTTATTTTCCCTTCCTTCTGCAGTTTATATTACTTCTTTTTCTACTCTTTCTTTTTCTGTTTTCTCCTTCAACCTACGTTGATCCTTACTGACTTGTCTTGGTGTCATAAATTTCTACTTCTTTTGATGTCCCTCATGCCTCAAATAAAGGGAACGTTCATCAAGATGGAGTGTTTTAAAACGAAGCCATGCCCATCCTAAAAGAAGATGACAAGAGTCCATGGGAGCAATATCACATAATACTTCTTTCACACAATGCCATGTACTGAATTTGATCCATGCTTGATCCAGATGAAAGGTTGCTGGTAACTGGAGTTTCTCCACCAATCTTTGGCTCACAACATTATTTTCGCTTCCGTAATCGAATGCAACTAAACATGGATGGCCTTCGGTTAAACACTTTGTATAATAAACTTCTTATCCTATTCTAAATCTAGATAGTCAGGCTCTGAATACCAAATGATGTGAATCCATAGGGTTCGATTCGTTTGACTGATCTATCATTGTTGAAATGCTAACAAGCAAGAAATTTGAGAAATTACTTAAAAGGAGAAAATGGAAACACAAAAGAAGATGGAACGGAAATTGATAGACATCACACTTCCAAGAATGGAAGATAAGCCTAAGAGTTGAAACACACAAAGGGATAAAGGACTTTTGATTAAACTCATGGATTCTTGAATCACTCAAGAACTTAGGAGAATCACTCTCACTAAGATAGATGAGATAAAACTCGTTTATTTTCTGAATAAAACTCAGCTTGCCTTCATTGATGAAAATGGTTCAACTTATATAAGAGCTTTAAGCATCAGAATTACAAAAGACAAATAAATTTCAATATCATCCTACTTAAAGCTATTAATTAATGACCCACTCAAGCTAATAACGATGCGCTACTTAATGGTTGATTGTAACTGCAATTAAGGCTACCAAAAGTCATCCACCTTGATATGTAACAATAAATAATTCCATGCATTGTGTTTGACGAATTTGCTTCTTATCGACGAACCAAATGCATAATAAAGCACTATGACCAAGCATCGTTTTTAAACATGGAAGTTGGTGTGTTTCATTCACATGCTTATCCTTTAGTTCCTGTAAAATGACATCATAAACTGTAGAAGAAAAAACATTGACGAATAAACTTTCTCTAGTTCCATTTATTTTTCTTTATTTTCCCTTCCTTCTGCAGTTTATATTACTTCTTTTTCTACTCTTTCTTTTTCTATTTTCTCCTTCAACCTACGTTGAGCCTTACTGACTTGTCTTGGTGTCATAAATTTCTACTTCTTTTGATGTCCCTCATGCCTCAAATAAAGGGAACGTTCATCAAGATGGAGTGTTTTAAAACGAAGCCATGCCCATCCTAAAAGAAGATGACAAGAGTCCATGGGAGCAATATCACATAATACTTCTTTCACACAATGCCATGTACTGAATTTGATCCATGCTTGATCCAGATGAAAGGTTGCTGGTAACTGGAGTTTCTCCACCAATCTTTGGCTCACAACATTATTTTCGCTTCCGTAATCGAATGCAACTAAACATGGATGGCCTTCGGTTAAACACTTTGTATAATAAACTTCTTATCCTATTCTAAATCTAGATAGTCAGGCTCTGAATACCAAATGATGTGAATCCATAGGGTTCGATTCGTTTGACTGATCTATCATTGTTGAAATGCTAACAAGCAAGAAATTTGAGAAATTACTTAAAAGGAGAAAATGGAAACATAAAAGAAGATGGAACGGAAATTGATAGACATCACACTTCCAAGAATGGAAGATAAGCCTAGGAGTTGAAACACACAAAGGGATAAAGGACTTTTGATTAAACTCATGGATTCTTGAATCACTCAAGAACTTAGGAGAATCACTTCACTAAGATAGATGAGATAAAACTCGTTTATTTTCTGAATAAAACTCAGCTTGCCTTCATTGATGAAAATGGTTCAACTTATGTAGGAGCTTTAACCATCAGAATTACAAAACACACATAAAATGACGATGCGCTACTTAATGTTTGATTGTAACTGCAATTAAGTCTACCAAAAGTCATCCACCTTGATATTTAACAATAAATAATTCTATGCATTGTGTTTGACGAATTTGGTTCTTATCGACGGACCAAATGCATAATAAAGCACTATGAACAAGCTTCATTTTTAAACATGGAAGTTGGTGTGTTTCATTCACATGCTTATCCTTTAGTTCCTGTACAATGACATCACAAACTGTAGAAGAAAAAACATTGACGAATAAACTTTCTCTAGTTCCATTTATTTTTCTTTATTTTCCCTTCCTTCTGCAGTTTATATTACTTCTTTTTCTACTCTTTCTTTTTCTGTTTTCTCCTTCAACCTGCGTTGATCCTTACTGACTTGTCTTGGTGTCATAAATTTCTACTTCTTTTGATGTCCCTCATGCCTCAAATAAAGGGAACGTTCATCAAGATGGAGTGTTTTAAAACGAAGCCATGCCCATCCTAAAAGAAGATGACAAGAGTCCATGGGAGCAATATCACATAATACTTCTTTCACACAATGCCATGTACTGAATTTGATCCATGCTTGATCCAGATGAAAGGTTGCTGGTAACTGGAGTTTCTCCACCAATCTTTGGCTCACAACATTATTTTCGCTTCCGTAATCGAATGCAACTAAACATGGATGGCCTTCGGTTAAACACTTTGTATAATAAACTTCTTATCCTATTCTAAATCTAGATAGTCAGGCTCTGAATACCAAATGATGTGAATCCATAGGGTTCGATTCGTTTGACTGATCTATCATTGTTGAAATGCTAACAAGCAAGAAATTTGAGAAATTACTTAAAAGGAGAAAATGGAAACATAAAAGAAGATGGAACGGAAATTGATAGACATCACACTTCCAAGAATGGAAGATAAGCCTAAGAGTTGAAACACACAAAGGGATAAAGGACTTTTGATTAAACTCATGGATTCTTGAATCACTCAAGAACTTAGGAGAATCACTCTCACTAAGATAGATGAGATAAAACTCGTTTATTTTCTGAATAAAACTCAGCTTGCCTTCATTGATGAAAATGTTTCAACTTATATAGGAGCTTTAAGCATCAGAATTACAAAAGACAAATAAATTTCAATATCATCCCGCTTAAAGCTATTAATTAATGACCCACTCAAGCTAATAACGATGCGCTACTTAATGGTTGATTGTAACTGCAATTAAGGCTACCAAAAGTCATCCACCTTGATATGTAACAATAAATAATTCCATGCATTGTGTTTGACGAATTTGCTTCTTATCGACGAACCAAATGCATAATAAAGCACTATGAACAAGCTTCGTTTTTAAACATGGAAGTTGGTGTGTTTCATTCACATGCTTATCCTTTAGTTCTTGTAAAATGACATCACAAACTGTAGAAGAAAAAACATTGACGAATAAACTTTCTCTAGTTCCATTTCTTTTTCTTTATTTTCCCTTCCTTCTGTAGTTTATATTACTTCTTGTTCTATTCTTTCTTTTCCTTTTTCTCCTTCAGCCTACGTTGATCCTTACTGACTTGTCTTGGTGTCATAAATTTCTACTTCTTTTGATGTCCCTCATGCCTCAAATAAAGGGAACGTTCATCAAGATGGAGTGTTTTAAAACGAAGCCATGCCCATCCTAAAAGAAGATGACAAAAGTCCATGGGAGCAATATCACATAATACTTCTTTCACACAATGCCATGTACTGAATTTGATCCATGCTTGATCCAGATGAAAGGTTGCTGGTAACTGGAGTTTCTCCACCAATCTTTGGCTCACAACATTATTTTCGCTTCCGTAATCGAATGCAACTAAACATGGATGGCCTTCGGTTAAACACTTTGTATAATAAACTTCTTATCCTATTCTAAATCTAGATAGTCAGGCTCTGAATACCAAATGATGTGAATCCATAGGGTTCGATTCGTTTGACTGATCTATCATTGTTGAAATGCTAACAAGCAAGAAATTTGAGAAATTACTTAAAAGGAGAAAATGGAAACATAAAAGAAGATGGAACGGAAATTGATAGACATCACACTTCCAAGAATGGAAGATAAGCCTAAGAGTTGAAACACACAAAGGGATAAAGGACTTTTGATTAAACTCATGGATTCTTGAATCACTCAAGAACTTAGGAGAATCACTCTCACTAAGATAGATGAGATAAAACTCGTTTATTTTCTGAATAAAACTCAGCTTGCCTTCATTGATGAAAATGGTTCAACTTATGTAGGAGCTTTAACCATCAGAATTACAAAAGACACATAAAATGACGATGCGCTACTTAATGGTTGATTGTAACTGCAATTAAGGCTACCAAAAGTCATCCACCTTGATATTTAACAATAAATAATTCTATGCATTGTGTTTGACGAATTTGGTTCTTATCGACGGACCAAATGCATAATAAAGCACTATGAACAAGCTTCATTTTTAAACATGGAAGTTGGTGTGTTTCATTCACATGCTTATCCTTTAGTTCCTGTACAATGACATCACAAACTGTAGAAGAAAAAACATTGACGAATAGACTTTCTCTAGTTCCATTTATTTTTCTTTATTTTCCCTTCCTTCTGCAATTTATATTACTTCTTTTTCTACTCTTTCTTTTTCTGTTTTCTCCTTCAGCCTACGTTGATCCTTACTGACTTGTCTTGGTGTCATAAATTTCTACTTCTTTTGATGTCCCTCATGCCTCAAATAAAGGGAACGTTCATCAAGATGGAGTGTTTTAAAACGAAGCCATCCCAATCCCAAAAGACGATGACAAGAGTCCATGGGAGCAATATCACATAATACTTCATTCACACATTTCCATGTACTGAATTTGATCCATGCTTGATCCAGATGAAAGGTTGCTGGTAACTGGAGTTTCTCCACCAATTTTTGGCTCACAACATTGTTTTCGCTTCCGGAATCGAATGCAACTAAACATGGATGGCCTTCGGTTAAACACTTTGTATAATAAACTTCTTATCCTATTCTAAATCTAGATAGTCAGGCTCTGAATACACCAAATGATGTGAATCCACAAGGTTCGATTCGTTTGACTGATCTATCATTGTTGGAATGCTAACAAGCAAGAAATTTGAGAAATTATTTAAAAGGAGAAAATGGAAACATAAAAGAAGATGGAACGGAAATTGATAGACATCACACTTCCAAGAATGGAAGATAAGCCTAAGAGTTGAAACACACAAAGGGATAAAGGACCTTTGATTAAAGTCATGGATTCTTGAATCACTCAAGAACTTAGGAGAATCACTCTCACTAAGATAGATGAGATAAAACTCGTTTATTTTCTGAATAAAACTCAGCTTGCCTTCATTGATGAAAACGGTTCAACTTATGTAGGAGCTTTAACCATCAGAATTACAAAAGACACATAAAATGACGATGCGCTACTTAATGTTTGATTGTAACTGCAATTAAGTCTACCAAAAGTCATCCACCTTGATATTTAACAATAAATAATTCTATGCATTGTGTTTGACGAATTTGGTTCTTATCGACGGACCAAATGCATAATAAAGCACCATGAACAAGCTTCATTTTTAAACATGGAAGTTGGTGTGTTTCATTCACATGCTTATCCTTTAGTTCCTGTACAATGACATCACAAACTGTAGAAGAAAAAACATTGACGAATAAACTTTCTCTAGTTCCATTTATTTTTCTTTATTTTCCCTTCCTTCTGCAATTTATATTACTTCTTTTTCTACTCTTTCTTTTTCTGTTTTCTCCTTCAGCCTACGTTGATCCTTACTGACTTGTCTTGGTGTCATAAATTTCTACTTCTTTTGATGTCCCTCATGCCTCAAATAAAGGGAACATTCATCAAGATGGAGTGTTTTAAAACGAAGCCATGCCAATCCCAAAAGAAGATGACAAGAGTCCATGGGAGCAATATCACATAATACTTCTTTCACACATTTCCATGTACTGAATTTGATCCATGCTTGATCCAGATGAAAGGTTGCTGGTAACTGGAGTTTCTCCACCAATCTTTGGCTCACAACATTGTTTTCGCTTCCGGAATCGAATGCAACTAAACATGGATGGCCTTCGGTTAAACACTTTGTATAATAAACTTCTTATCCTATTCTAAATCTAGATAGTCAGGCTCTGAATACCAAATGATGTGAATCCACAGGGTTCGATTCGTTTGACTGATCTATCATTGTTGGAATGCTAACAAGCAAGAAATTTGAGAAATTATTTAAAAGGAGAAAATGGAAACATAAAAGAAGATGGAACGGAAATTGATAGACATCACACTTCCAAGAATGGAAGATAAGCCTAAGAGTTGAAACACACAAAGGGATAAAGGACCTTTGATTAAAGTCATGGATTCTTGAATCACTCAAGAACTTAGGAGAATCACTCTCACTAAGATAGATGAGATAAAACTCGTTTATTTTCTGAATAAAACTCAGCTTGCCTTCATTGATGAAAATGGTTCAACTTATGTAGGAGCTTTAACCATCAGAATTACAAAAGACACATAAAATGACGATGCGCTACTTAATGGTTGATTGTAACTACAATTAAGGCTACCAAAAGTCATCCACCTTGATATTTAACAATAAATAATTCTATGCATTGTGTTTGACGAATTTGGTTCTTATCGACGGACGAAATGCATAATAAAGCACTATGAACAAGCTTCATTTTTAAACATGGAAGTTGGTGTGTTTCATTCACATGCTTATCCTTTAGTTCCTGTACAATGACATCACAAACTGTACAAGAAAAAACATTGTCGAATAAACTTTCTCTAGTTCCATTTATTTTTCTTTATTTTCCCTTCCTTCTGCAATTTATATTACTTCTTTTTCTACTCTTTCTTTTTCTGTTTTCTCCTTCAGCCTACGTTGATCCTTACTGACTTGTCTTGGTGTCATAAATTTCCACTTCTTTTGATGTCCCTCATGCCTCAAATAAAGGGAACGTTCATCAAGATGGAGTATTTTAAAACGAAGCCATGCCAATCCCAAAAGAAGATGACAAGAGTCCATGGGAGCAATGTCACATAATACTTCTTTCACACATTGCCATGTACTGAATTTGATGCATGCTTGATCCAGATGAAAGGTTGCTGGTCACTGGAGTTTCTCCACCAATCTTTGGCTCACAACATTGTTTTCGCTTCCGGAATCGAATGCAACTAAACATGGATGGCCTTCGGTTAAACACTTTGTATAATAAACTTCTTATCCTATTCTAAATCTAGATAGTCAGGCTCTGAATACCAAATGATGTGAATCCACAGGGTTCGATTCGTTTGACTGATCTATCATTGTTGGAATGCTAACAAACAAGAAATTTGAGAAATTATTTAAAAGGAGAAAATGGAAACATAAAAGAAGATGGAACGGAAATTGATAGACATCACACTTCCAAGAATGGAAGATAAGCCTAAGAGTTGAAACACACAAAGGGATAAAGGACCTTTGATTAAAGTCATGGATTCTTGAATCACTCAAGAACTTAGGAGATTCACTCTCACTAAGATAGACGAGATAAAACTCGTTTATTTTCTGAATAAAACTCAGCTTGCCTTCGTTGATGAAAATGGTCCAACTTATATAAGAGCTTTAACCATCAGAATTACAAAAGACACATAAATTTGAATATCATCCCGCTTAAAGCTATTAATTAATGATCCACTCAAGCTAATGACGATGCGCTACTTAATGGTTGATTGTAACTGCAATTAAGGCTACCAAAAGTCATCCACCTTGATATGTAACAATAATAATTCCATGCATTGTGTTTGACGAATTTGCTTCTTATCGACGAACCAAATGCATAATAAAGCACTATGAACAAGCTTCGTTTTTAAACATGGAAGTTGGTGTGTTTCATTCACATGCTTATCCTTTAGTTCCTGTACAATGACATCACAAACTGTAGAAGAAAAAACATTGACGAATAATCTTTCTCTAGTTCCATTTCTTTTTCTTTATTTTCCCTTCCTTCTGCAGTTTATATTACCACTTTTTCTACTCTTTCTTTTTCTGTTTTCTCCTTCAGCCTACGTTGATCCTTATTGACTTGTCTTGGTGTCATAAATTTCTACTTCTTCTGATGTCCCTCATGCCTCAAATAAAGGGAACGTTCATCAAGATGGAGTGTTTTAAAACGAAGTCATGCCCATCCCAAAAGAAGATGACAAGAGTCCATGTGAGCAATATCACATAATACTTCTTTCACACATTGCCATGTACTGAATTTGATGCATGCTTGATCCAGATGAAAGGTTGCTTGATGGACCCGCGAAGCCACAAGTCTTGTCGGAATCACGATGCAAGGCCATGAAACATGGATATGTTCGGTGGAAATCCACCAAACAGGTAGCGGAAGGCGATTATGGTGTTCAGAATCACACCGGTAAGGTCACTCTAGGGTTTACTCTCGGTGAAGGTGAGCTAAGACGAAAGGGGATTAAAATCTCACTCTCATTCATCAAAGCTGATCAATACAATGGTTGGTTTGCCTTTTATAGATGAAGGCAACCGAATCAGTAATCGAGGAAAGGGTGGATGTCGTTTAACACAAACCTAACGACAAGAGGAAACCCTAATGGTGCTAAAGATGGAGAACGTGAGTCAGAAACCAGCACGTATGAAGCATAAGGGTTTAACGTGAGGTAAAACATGAGGGTTGTTGCTGATACCCTAACAACAACGTGCAAGAGGCATTTTTGGAGAAAAGAAAAAGAATCATGATTCTTGACGCTTACAAAATGGGCTGCAGCGCAGGTTGTTGGAGGTGTGCACAAAAAGCCCTAGCAGAGGAGAACTCTCGCGTGTGTAGTCAGGAAGAAAGGGCTTTGCTGAATTGAATGTGTGCTGCTGTCAAGGAGGTGAGGCCTTCGCTACTGTAATTGGGCTCGCATAGTGAAAAATGAGGTACACGGTTGCTGAATGAAATGGGCCACTCTTCGCATAATTAGTTTGAGCCCAAACAAAGTGACCAAGCGGCTATAGCAGAATTATGAGGTAGTGCTGGAAGTAATGGTGGATGATGTATGAAAGAGTTGGCAGCCCAATTAAAAATGTTGCTATGTAGCTGGCCCAACATGTTCCATTCCACACATCATCAAATGCTTCAATTTCAATAGATTGCCTGTAATTAGTAAATCAACCCAATTAGACAACTTTTATTTAATTAAAAGAAAAATAAAAGAAAATAAAAGAATGGCCTAGGCATTGGCCAATGCTATGAAAAGCCTCTTAGGGTGATATTCATCATCTCCTCCCTCTTGAAAAGGATCTGTCCTCAGATCAAGAGGTTTCTTTAAGGCCCCACAGCCACTAAAGATGAATTCCTCCAGGATCAAAAATATGTATGCAGTAATCATCAAACAATTTTTCTGTTACATTCCAAGATGGAAGTAGAAGATACTTGTAAGGAATATATGAAAAAGAGCTTTTAATTTTGGAAGGATTTGGTACATAGCCTACTTCACAAAAATATTGTTTTTCCCTTTGACTTAATTGTAACCTAAAAGGTAACTCTAAGTCAATGGTTGATTTTTGCAAATCTTTTGAAGAGTATGGAATGTTTGGTGAAGGAGGAAAAGCAGTATTCGGGACAACTAAGGCAAAAGCTTGAATGACAAATAAGGAAGAGTTGAAAGATGGAATTACTCCCTTGAAGTCTATGCAAGGAATTGTGAGATGTTGTATCTCTACTTCTCTAAGCATGATTTCTTTTCTTTCTTTTTTCTCAATCTCTTCCTCTTTTGTTTTAAACTCTTTCTCTTGTCTTACGCTCTCTTTTGCTTCAAATTCTTTTCTCTCTTTTTCCTCCTTCTCTTTTCTCAGTTGTTCCTCTTCTTCTCTCAATTCTTGCTCAAATTTCTCTCTTTCTTTTTGTTCTCTTCTATGAATTCTTATTCTTTCTTTTTCTTCTAACTCCCTCATCTCTCTTAGAAGTATGGTGAGTTTTTCTTCCTTCATCCTTGCTATCTCAATCTTCTTTTTCTCTATCTCATGATCAAAATCAAAGGAAGGTGGTATGAATGTTCTTCTCATGCATGCTCTCAACTCACTCCAATTTTTAATGGGAGATTTTCTTCCTTTTTCCACTCTAGACTGCCTAAAATCCCACCACTCTTTTGCATGTCCTACAAAACTAGAAATGCACAAAGTAAGAAAATAGTATTTACTATGTCTAAGATGGAATGAATGCACCAAATCATCTATTTCCCTTTCCCAAGATATGTATGATAATGCATTGATGTCCTCACCAAAGAAAGGGAATGTACTCTCATGTGTATGATGCATTTTATCCTCACAATGACTACCTAAATGCAATTCATGGTACGAATGAAAACTCATTTTTTTGCCAAAAACACTTATCAAACAATTTTTCACAAAGAAATTTTAGAAATTTTTAAAGAGAATATAAAGGAAAAGATTTCTAGAAATGTTCCCAGGAAAGGGAGGTGAGTCTCATGGACAAGCTTAGAAACCAAACCTTTCCTAGCTAGAAATCTCTAAATTTCTTTCACAAAAATTCTCAATAAAATTTTCTAGCAAAACAGATCTTAATTGTGAGAAACTACTTTCAAAGTGTGTGAAATCCTATGACCAAAGAAAGGTCAACTAAGTGTTGAAAGATTTGCCCCTAGATATCACAAAGACGTAAAACATAAATTTCAGCATGCATAACACTCACATAACCTGGATATGGAAAGCATAAAGAACAAGAAAACTTAAAAAACAAGAAAACATAAACTAGACGAGAAGTTTTCCTAAGTGAAGAATCAAGTGGCACTTGGAACCCCTTGATAACCTCACACTACATGTTTAAAAAGCTATTACAAACAACTAAGGAATGGAATTGCAATAATGCATTTTCCCATTCCAAAGCAAATGAACAGAAACTAAAACAAGAAAATTACACCACAAAGTTCCATGATATCAAAACAAATAGAAGTGGAAAAAAACAAATCTGCAACTGGAATTGGACCAGTTTGCTCTCGGTCCAGCCTGCCCTCAAGTATTTGGTCTCCTTTGAAATCCCAGCTCACTCCACAATTTCTCTCGGGTAGCCACTCAAGTGTCTTTTCTCACAATTCCTCCTTCAGCTCTACCTTCAAGAGAAAGGTAATCACCTACAAAATTGCCAAATCAGTGAGTTTCAAGCCAAAGCCAAATGAACCAAGATCACTCACGGTCTTCCACATAAGAATAACAAAGCAGAAAAATCAAGAAAAGCTCAAATGGAAGAATTGGACAACATCAAGTGATAGAATTGAATGGACAAACTCAATGGAATAAGCAAACAAGACAAGCAAGAAAAAGGAAAAGCAATAAAGGATAGCACACAAAAGGATCCTAAGGAATATATCTAGAATAAGATGAATAAGACCAAAATCAAGAAGACACAAAACAAGTTGAATCCAAAATAGTGCACATGCATCTCAAATTGAAACTGAAAATACAATGTAAGGATGAAGTTATGAACTGCTCTAGCAACTTTCTTTTTCCAGATGTTCTTATTATCAATCTCTTCCCACTGATTTTCTTTTCACTGTTTTCTTTTCAACTTTCAAAGATCAGCATACTTATTTTTTTTTTAGGCCACAGTTCACAACAATTTTCATGCTTCCAATGTCAATTAACAGATGCACATGAAGAATTATCAAAAGATTCAACTTAAAAAAAAATTGGAGAATGACACAGGTGAAATGAGACTCTCTCGGTCAGTGCAGAATCAAACATCAGTATGCAGCAGATTTGAATCAATCATCAACACAGATCACAAAATTTGCAACATTTTAAGTCATTTGACAATCTCAAAATCTGGACATGTGTGAACAAAGAAGCCAGCAGCAGACAATCAAAGCAAGAGCACCAGAAATTGTGGAGACAAATAGTGAGTCAGGCCATAACAAAGGCACTCAAGAGTAAATGAAAGCATGATACCACTATTGCATTGAATTGGACCAGACAAAAACAGAAAACTAAGAGAGATTTAATGTCAATAATCTGATAAAACAGAAGCTGCGAGGTAAAGCCAGCCAAATTACTGCACTCAACAACAAAAGCCAAATATGATGCAGCAAGACTAATGTGTTATAGCAAAGCTGCAAATATAGAATATAGCACAAGAACAATCAAGAAACTGAACAACACCAGAAATAGTTTTCAAAATGAAATCAGCCAACACAGATGTGGTACCATGATACAATATACTTAGAGCACATACATAAAATCCAGTGCAGAAAAGAATGACTGGTCCAAGCAACAACTAGAATCAAGTGTAAAGGCACCACATTAGAGAATAATCACAGAAAACATAAATGGTATTGTAGCTTTCAAAGAAAAAAAAAATACTCATGCAGTTTTTTTAACTCAGCTTCAAAGATCAACCTGAATTGACTGCAAAAATATGGATATGGTTTGAATTCAAAGCACAATGGCCCAACAATGGAATAGAACTGCAACATGCGAATTCAGCACATGGATCCAATCTGATATACTCCACAGCCAGAATTGAATACAGGCAAAAAAAAAATTGAACCAATTATTGAAACTCAAATTTGCAGAACAACTATAAAACAATTGACACTGAAAGAACGAAAGACTAGCAATGCCTATGCACTAATTAATCAATACTGAATGTCCATTTGAACAATCTGAACAAAGTCAGATATAGGATTACTTCAGTGGAGCACTACAGTTTTGTCAGCACAATCCTAGGCCAGAAATGGAATTACAAAAACAACACAAGAACCAAACAGAGTTGGAATTCAATTGGACAAACAATGCAACAACTCAACACGACTTAAACATGAAACAGTGAAAATATGCACTGAAGATAGTTGCTAAAGATCTAAGAGCAACTCTCGAACATACAAAACAGGCACATGAACCTAATTACGCGAATGAAAATATAACATGGACTGAATCAGATGCTTAAACGTTGAACAAAACACAAATCAAGTACACAACTGCTATGGAATCAGTGACATATAAAAGAACTAAACAATTCCTAAGACAAAACACAGATTATAAAATTGTAAAGCTAGGTAATCAAAACTGAAATTAAAATCTAAGTGACATGCATCAAGCGGCAGATTAGAAGCCTATGACATGTTTTGGCATCAGGATTGATTCAGAAAAATCGGAACAATCAAATTTGAATCAATTTCAACATGAAAAACCACTACACAGATTCAGAACAGAAAACAGACGCAATCAAAATGTGAACAAGACGAAATCAAACGGCTAAGAAGAAATATGAACGGATATACTCATCTTTGAAGACCTCCTCGCTCCAAGCTCGAAACCAAAGCTCTGATTACCACATGATGGACGCGCGAAGCCACAAGTCTTGTCGGAATCACGATGCAAGGCCATGAAACATGGATTTGTTCGATGGAAATCCACCAAACAGGCAGCGGAAGGCGATTATGGTGTTCAGAATCTCACTGGTAAGGTCACTCAAGGGTTTACTCTCGGTGAAGGTGAGCTAAAACGAAAGGGGATTAAAATCTCACTCTCATTCATCAAAGCTGATCAATACAATGGTTGGTTTGCCTTTTATAGATGAAGGCAATCGAATCAGTAAACGAGGAAAGGGTGGATGTCGTCTAACACAAACCTAACGACAAGAGGAAACCCTAATGGTGCTAAAGATGGAGAACGTGAGTCAGAAACCAGCACGTATGAAGCATAAGGGTTTCGCGTGAGGTAAAACGTGAGGGTTGTTGCTGATACCCTAACAACAACGTGCAAGAGGCATTTTTGGAGAAAAGAAAAAGAATCATGATTCTTGACGCTAACAAAATGGGCTGCAGCGCAGGTTGTTGGAGGTGTGCACAAAAAGCCCTAGCAGAGGAGAACTCTCGCGTGTGTAGTCAGGAAGAAAGGGCTTTGCTGAATTGAATGTGTGCTGCTGTCAAGGAGGTGAGGCCTTCGCTACTGTAATTGGGCTCGCATAGTGAAAAATGAGGTACGCGGTTGCTGAATGAAATGGGCCACTCTTCGCAGGATTAGTTTGAGCCCAAACAAAGTGACCAAGCGGTTGTAGTAGAATTATGAGGTAGTGCTGGAAGCAATGGTGGATGATGTATGAAAGAATTGGCAGCCCAATTAAAAATGTTGCTACGTAGCTGGCCCAACATGTTCCATTCCAGACATCATCAAATGCTTCAATTTCAATAGATTGGCTGCAATTAGTAAATCAACCCAATTAGACAACTTTTATTTAATTAAAAGAAAAATAAAAGAAAATAAAAGAATGGCCTAGGCATTGGCCAATGCTATGAAAAGCCTCTTAGGGTGATATTCATCATTGCTGGTAACTCGAGTTTCTCCACCAATCTTTGGTTCACAACATTGTTTTCGCTTCCGTAATCGAATGCAACTAAACATGGATGGCCTTCAGTTAAACACTTTGTATAATAAACTTCCTTTCCTATTCCAAATCTAGATAGCCAGGCTCTGAATACCAAATGATGTGAATCCACAGGGTTCGAGTCGTTTGACTGATCTATCATTGTTGGAATGCTAACAAGCAAGAAATTTAAGAAATTATTTAAAACGAGAAAATGGAAACATAAAAGAAGATGGAACGGAAATTAATAGACATCACACTTCCAAGAATGGAAGATAAGCCTAAGAGTTGAAACACACAAAGGGATAAAGGACCTTTGATTAAACTCATGGATTCTTGAATCACTCAAGAACTTAGGAGAATCACTCTCACTAAGATAGATGAGATAAAACTCGTTTATTTTATGAATAACACTCAGCTTGCCTTCATTGATGAAAATGGTTCAACTTATATAGGAGCTTTAACCATCAGAATTACAAAAGACACATAAATTTCAATATCATCCCGCTTAAAGCTATTAATTAATGATCCACTCAAGCTAATGACGATGCGCTACTTAATGGTTGATTGTAACTGCAATTAAGGCTACCAAAAGTCATCCACCTTGATATGTAACAATAAATAATTCCATGCATTGTGTTTGACGAATTTGCTTCTTATCGACGAACCAAATGCATAATAAAGCACTATGAACAAGCTTCGTTTTTAAACATGGAAGTTGGTGTGTTTCATTCACATGCTTATCCTTTAGTTCCTATACAATGACATCACAAACTATAGAAGAAAAAACATTGACGAATAATCTTTCTCTAGTTCCATTTCTTTTTCTTTATTTTCCCTTCCTTCTGCAGTTTATATTACCTCTTTTTCTACTCTTTCTTTTTCTGTTTTCTCCTTCAGCCTACGTTGATCCTTATTGACTTGTCTTGGTGTCATAAATTTCTACTTCTTCTGATGTCCCTCATGCCTCAAATAAAGGGAACGTTCATCAAGATGGAGTGTTTTAAAACGAAGTCATGCCCATCTCAAAAGAAGATGACAAGAGTCCATGTGAGCAATATCACATAATACTTCTTTCACACATTGCCATGTACTGAATTTGATGCATGCTTGATCCAGATGAAAGGTTGCTGGTAACTGGAGTTTCTCCACCAATCTTTGGTTCACAACATTGTTTTCGCTTCCGTAATCGAATGCAACTAAACATGGATGGCCTTCGGTTAAACACTTTGTATAATAAACTTCCTTTCCTATTCCAAACTTAGATAGCCAGGCTCTGAATACCAAATAATGTGAATCCACAGGGTTCGATTCGTTTGACTGATCTATCATTCTTGGAATGCTAACAAGCAAGAAATTTGAGAAATTATTTAATACGAGAAAATGGAAACGTAAAAGAATATGGAACGAAAATTGATAGACATCACACTTCCAAGAATAGAAGAGAAGCCTAAGAGTTGAAACATATAAAGGGATAAAGGACCTCTGGTCAAACTTATGGATTCTTGAATCACTCAAGAACTTAGGAGAATCACTCTCACTAAGATAGATGAGATAAAACTCGTTTACTTTCTGAATAAAATTCTGCTTGCCTTCATTAATGAAAATGGTTCAACTTATATAGGAGTTTTAACCATTAGAATTACAAAAGATACATAAATTTCAATATCATCCCGCTTAAAGCTATTAACTAATGATCCACTCAAGCTAATGACGATGCGCTACTTAATGGTTGATTGTAACTGAAATTAAGGCTACCAAAAGTCATCCACCTTGATATGTAACAATAAATAATTCCATGCATTGTGTTTGACGAATTTGCTTCTTATCGACGCACCAAATGCATAATAAAGCACTATGAACAAGCTTCCTTTTTAAACATGGAAGTTGGTGTGTTTCATTCAGATGCTTATCCTTTAGTTCCTGCAAAATGACATCACAAACTGTAGAAGAAAAAACATTGACAAATAAACTTTCTCTAGTTCCATTTCTTTTGCTTTATTTTCCCATCCTTCTGCAGTTTATATTATTTCTTAATTTATTCTTTCTTTTCCTTTTTCTCCTTCAGCCTACGTTGATCCTTATTGACTTGTCTTGATGTCATAAATTTCTATTTATTTTGATGTCCGTCATGCCTCAAATAAAGGGAACGTTCATCAAGATGGAGTGTTTTAAAACGAAGCCATGCCCATCCCAAAAGAAGATGACAAGAGTCCATGGGAGGAATATCACATAATACTTCTTTCACACATTGCCATGTACTGAATTTGATCCATGCTTGATCCAAATGAAAGCTTGCTGGTAATTGGAGTTTCTCCAACAATCTTTGGCTCACAACATTGTTTTCGCTTCCGTAATCGAATGCAACTAAACATGGATGGCCTTCGATTAAACACTTTGTATAATAAACTTCCTTTCCTATTCCAAATCTAGATAGCCAGGCTCTGAATACCAAATGATGTGAATCCACAGGGTTCGATTCGTTTGACTGATCTATCATTCTTGGAATGCTAACAAGCAAGAAATTAGAGAAATTATTTAAAACGAGAAAATGGAAACATAAAAGAAGATGGAACGGAAATTCATAGACATCACACGTCCAAGAATGGAAGATAAGCCTAAGAGTTGAAACACACAAAGGGATAAAGGACCTTTGATTAAACTCATGGATTCTTGAATCACTCATGAACTTAGGAGAATCACTCTCACTAAGATAGATGAGATAAAACTCGTTTATTTTCTGAATAAAATTCAGCTTGCCTTCATTGATGAAAATGCTTCAACTTATATAGGAGCTTTAACCATCAGAATTACAAAAGACACATAAATTTGAATATCATCCCGCTTAAAGCTATTAATTAATGATCCACTCAAGCTAATGACGATGCGCTACTTAATGATTGATTGTAACTGCAATTGAGGCTACCAAAAGTCATCCACCTTGATATGTAATAATAAATAATTCCATGCATTGTGTTTGAGGAATTTGCTTCTTATCGACGGACCAAATGCATAATAAAGCACTATGAACAAGCTTCCTTTTTAAACATGGAAGTTGGTGTGTTTCATTCACATGCTTATCCTTTAGTTCCTGTACAATGACATCACAAACTGTAGAAGAAAAAACATTGACGAATAAAGTTTCTCTAGTTCCATTTATTTTTCTTTATTTTCCCTTCCTTCTGCAGTTTATATTACTACTTTTTCTACTCTTTCTTTTTCTATTTTCTCCTTCAGCCTACGTTGATCCTTACTGACTTGTCTTGGTGTCATAAATTTCTACTTCTTTTGATGTCCTTCATGCCTCAAATAAAGGCAACGTTCACCAAGATGGAGTGTTTAAAACGAAGCCATGCCCATTCCAAAAGAAGATGACAGGAGTCCATGGGAGCAATATCACATAATACTTCTTTCACACATTGCCATGTACTGAATTTGATCCATGCTTGATCCAGATGAAAGGTTGCTGGTAATTGGAGTTTATCCACCAATCTTTGGCTCACAACATTGTTTTCGCTTCCGTAATCGAATGCAACTAAACATGGATGGCCTTCGGTTAAACACTTTGTATAATAAACTTCCTTTCCTATTCCAAATCTAGATAGCCAGTCTGTGAATACCAAATGATGTGAATCCACAGGGTTCGATTCGTTTGACTGATCTATCATTGTTGGAATGCTAACAAGCAAGAAATTTGAGAAATTATTTAAAAGGAGAAAATGGAAACATAAAAGAAGATGGAACGGAAATTGATAGACATCACACTTCCAAGAATGGAAGATAAGCCTAAGAGTTGAAACACACAAAGGGATAAAGGACCTTTGATTAAACTCATGGATTCTTGAATCACTCATGAACTTAGGAGAGTCACTCTTACTAAGATGGATGAGATAAAACTCGTTTATTTTCTGAATAAAACTCAGCTTGCCTTCATTGATGAAAACGGTTCAACTTATATAGAAGCTTTAACTATCAGAATTACAAAAGACACATAAATTTCAATATCATCCCGCTTAAAGCTATTAATTAATGATCCACTCAAGCTAATGACGATGCGCTACTTAATGGTTGATTGTAACTACAATTAAGGCTAGGAAAAGTCATCCACCTTGATATGTAACAATAAATAATTCCATGCATTGTGTTTGACGAATTTGCTTCTTATCGACGGACCAAATGCATAATAAAGCACTATGAACAAGCTTCATTTTTAAACATAGAAGTTGGTGTGTTTCATTCACATGCTTATCCTTTAGTTCCTGTAAAATGACATCACAAACTGTAGAAGAAAAAACATTGACGAATATACTTTCTCTAGTTCCATTTAATTTTCTTTATTTTCCCTTCCTTTTGCAGTTTATATTACTTCGTTTTCTACTCTTTCTTTTTCTGTTTTCTCCTTCAGCCTCCGTTGATCCTTACTGACTTGTCTTGGTGTCATAAATTTCTACTTCTTTTGATGTCCCTCATGCCTCAAATAAAGGCAACGTTCACCAAGATGGAGTGTTTAAAACGAAGCCATGCCCATCCCAAAAGAAGATGACAGGAGTCCATGGGAGCAATATCACATAATACTTCTTTCACACATTGCCATGTACTGAATTTGATCCATGCTTGATGAAGGATTGACCCCAACCAAGGATGAAGACACATGCTTAAGAAGACTAAGCATGTTTAGAAAGGAAGTTAACTAATCCTTCATCCCTTTTCATTTGTGTTTATTATTTTTTATTCCCAAAGTTGACTTAGTTGAATCAACTTTAGTTGACTTGTTGACCTTTGACTAGGTTTGACTTATTGACTATAGTTGACTTGACTTAAGCCAACATGCTAATCTATGTTTATTTGCTTTGTAGGTTAATTAGGAGTAAGAAAGCAATGCTAGGTGGCGCATGGTGATTGGGGAGCATAAATGATGTGGAAGAGAGAGTAAAGAAAAGGCATAAAGCATAAAGTAAAAGGCATGAAGCAAGTGTACCTATGTACCTTTGGTCTCCTTTGTTTTTAGCACTCTTTGGCCACTTTTTGGAGACATATGAGACACATTCTTTGTCTCCTTTTGTGCTAGAACGAAATTAGCCTGGCACACACCATAGCTAGCTCTTTTGTCTCTCATTTTTTGTAACCTTATTTGACCTAGTTTCTAGAAGCTAGGGTTAGGTTTTTGTAGAGACATCCTTAGGTATCTTTTATTTGCTTAGAGGCCCCTAAACTCTTCTATATAAGGGGTGCTCCTAGACATGTAAAAGGGTTGAACATTTTGAAGTAAAAACACTCTTGTGTCTCAACCATTTGTGAGAGTTTCCTCCCTTGGGAGTGAAACTTGTAAGCCTTATCTTGCATAGCAAGTGGCGGCACACATCCACTCATCTTCAAGGTTGTCATGGCTTCTAGCCTAGCCTTGTAGTGGCGTGCTTCTCACATTTTTACCATTTCTTTCCTTTCCATTTTATGTTTTCTTCTTCCTTTAATTGTTCTTGGTTTTATATGGTTTATGTTCTTTCCATTTCATTTTCATTTTGAATCAATCCATCATCTTCTTCTCTTGAGCTTTGTGAAAGGAACCTTCACATATAGATATCTTGCTATCTTAATGTCCAGTGGGGATTTCGCTTAGCTTTCTTAATCAACTCACACCATATTCAATAATCTTAAAAAGGAACAAGATAATCCCTCATCAATGCTTGATCCAGATGAAAGGTTGCTGGTAACTGGAGTTTATCCACCAATCTTTGGCTCACAACATTGTTTTCGCTTCCGTAATCGAATGCAACTAAACATGGATGGCCTTCGGTTAAACACTTTGTATAATAAACTTCCTTTCCTATTCCAAATCTAGATAGCCAGTCTGTGAATACCAAATAATGTGAATCCACAGGGTTCGATTCGTTTGATTGATCTATCATTGTTGGAATGCTAACAAGCAAGAAATTTGAGAAATTATTTAAAACGAGAAATAGAAACATAAAAGAAGATGGAACGGAAATTGATAGAGATCACACTTCCAAGAATGGAAGATAAGCCTAAGAGTTGAAACACACAAAGGGATAAAGGACCTTTGATTAAACTCATGGATTCTTGAGTCACTCAAGAACTTAGGAGAATCACTCTTACTAAGATAGATGAGATAAAACTCGTTTATTTTCTGAATAAAACTCACCTTGCCTTCTCCGATGAAAACGGTTCAACTTATATAGGAGCTTTAACCATCAGAATTGCAAAAGACACATTAATTTCAATATCATCCCGCTTAAAGCTATTAATTAATGATCCACTCAAGCTAATGACGATGCGCTACTTAATGGTTGATTGTAACTACAATTAAGGCTACCAAAACTCATCCACCTTGATATGTAATAATAAATAATTCCATGCATTGTGTTTGACGAATTTGCTTCTTATCGACAGATCAAATGCATAATAAAGCACTATGAACAAGCTTCCTTTTTAAACATGGAAGTTGGTGTGTTTCATTCACATGCTTATTCTTTAGTTCCTGTAAAATGACATCACAAACTGTAGAAGAAAAAACATTGACGAATAAACTTTCTCTAGTTCCATTTATTTTTCTTTATTTTCCCTTCCTTCTGCAGTTTATATTACTTCTTTTTCCACTCTTTCTTTCTTTGTTTTCTCCTTCAACCTACGTTGATCCTTACTGACTTGTCTTGGTGTCATAAATTTCTAATTCTTTTGATGTCCCTCATGCCTTGAATAAAGGGAACGTTCATCAAGATGGAGTGTTTTAAAACGAAGCCATGCCCATCCAAAAATAAGATGACAAGAGTCTATGGGAGCAATATCACATAATACTTCTTTCACACATTGCCATGTACTTAATTTGATCCATGCTTGATCCAGATGAAAGGTTGTGGGTAACTGGAGTTTCTCCACCAATCTTTGGCTCAAAACATTGTTTTCGCTTCCGTAATCGAATGCAACTATACATGGATGGCCTTCGGTTAAACACATTGTATAATAAACTTCCTTTCCTATTCCAAATCTAGATAGCCAGGCTCTGAATACCAAATTGGTGTCATAAATTTCTAATTCTTTTGATGTCCCTCATGCCTTGAATAAAGGGAACGTTCATCAAGATGGAGTGTTTTAAAACGAAGCCATGCCCATCCAAAAATAAGATGACAAGAGTCCATGGGAGCAATATCACATAATACTTCTTTCACACATTGCCATGTACTTAATTTGATCCATGCTTGATCCAGATGAAAGGTTGTGGGTAACTGGAGTTTCTCCACCAATCTTTGGCTCAAAACATTGTTTTCGCTTCCGTAATCGAATGCAACTAAACATGGATGGCCTTCGGTTAAACACATTGTATAATAAACTTCCTTTCCTATTCCAAATCTAGATAGCCAGGCTCTGAATACCAAATGATGTGAATCCACAGGGTTCGATTCGTTTGACTCATCTATCATTCTTGGAATGCTAACAAGCAAGAAATTTGAGAAATTATTTAAAACGAGAAAATGGAAACATAAAAGAAGATGGAACGGAAATTGATAGACATCACACTTCCAAGAATGGAAGATAAGCCTAAGAATTGAAACACACAAAGGGATAAAGGACCTTTGATTAAACTCATGGATTCTTGAATCACTCATGAACTTAGGAGAATCACTCTCACTAAGATAGATGAGATAAAACTCGTTTATTTTCTGAATAAAATTCAGCTTGCCTTCATTGATGAAAATGCTTCAACTTATATAGGAGCTTTAACCATCAGAATTACAAAAGACACATAAATTTGAATATCATCCCGCGTAAAGCTATTAATTAATGATCCACTCAAGCTAATGACGATGCGCTACTTAATGGTTGATTGTAACTGCAATTAAGGCTACCAAAAGTCATCCACCTTGATATGTAACAATAAATAATTCCATGCATTGTGTTTGACGAATTTGCTTTTTATCGACAAACCAAATGCATAATAAAGCACTATGAACAAGCTTCCTTTTTAAACATGGAAGTTGGTATGTTTCATTCACATGCTTATTCTTTAGTTCCTGTAAAATGACATCACAAACTGTAGAAGAAAAAACATTGACGAATAAACTTTCTCTAATTCCATTTATTTTTCTTTATTTTCCCTTCCTTCTGTAGTTTAGATTACTTCTTTTTCTACTCTTTCTTTTTCGGTTTTCTCCTTCAGCCTACGTTGATCCTTACTGACTTGTCTTGGTGTCATAAATTTCTACTTCTTTTGATGTCACTCATGCCTCAAATAAAGGGAACGTTCATCACGATTGAGTGTTTTAAAACGAAGCCATGCCCATCCCAAAAGAAGATGACAAGAGTCCATGGGAGCAATATCACATAATACTTCTTTCACACATTGCCATGTACTGAATTTGATCCATGCTTGATCCAGATGAAAGGGTGCTGGTAACTGGAGTTTCTCCAACAATCTTTGGCGCACAACATTATTTTCGCTTCCGTAATCGAATGCAACTAAACATGGATGGCCTTCGGTTAAACACTTTGTATAATAAACTTCCTTTCCTATTCCAAATCTAGATAGCCAGACTCTGAATACCAAATGATGTGAATCCACAGGGTTCGATTTGTTTGACTGATCTATCATTGTTGGAATGCTAACAAGCAAGAAATTTGAGAAATTATTTAAAAGGAGAAAATGGAAACATAAAAGAAGATGGAACGGAAATTGATAGACATCACACTTCCAAGAATGGAAGATAAGCCTAAGAGTTGAAACACACAAAGGGATAAAGGACCTTTGATTAAACTCATGGATTCTTGAATCACTCATGAACTTAGGAGAGTCACTCTCACTAAGATGGATGAGATAAAACTCGTTTATTTTCTGAATAAAACTCAGTTTGCCTTCATTGATGAAAACGGTTCAACTTATATAGGAGCTTTAACTATCAGAATTACAAAAGACACATAAATTTCACTATCATCCCGCTTAAAGCTATTAATTAATGATCCACTCAAGCTAATGACGATGCGCTACTTAATTGTTGATTGTAACTACAATTAAGGCTAGCAAAAGTCATCCACCTTGATATGTAACAATAAATAATTCCATGCATTGTGTTTGACGAATTTGCTTCTTATCGACGGACCAAATGCATAATAAAGCACTATGAACAAGCTTCATTTTTAAACATGGAAGTTGGTGTGTTTCATTCACATGCTTATCCTTTAGTTCCTGTAAAATGACATCACAAACTGTAGAAGAAAAAACATTGACGAATAAACTTTCTCTAATTCCATTTATTTTTCTTTATTTTCCCTTCCTTCTGTAGTTTATATTACTTCTTTTTCTACTCTTTCTTTTTCGGTTTTCTCCTTCAGCCTACGTTGATCCTTACTGACTTGTCTTGGTCTCATAAATTTCTACTTCTTTTGATGTCACTCATGCCTCAAATAAAGGGAACGTTCATCACGATTGAGTGTTTTAAAACGAAGCCATGCCCATCCCAAAAGAAGATGACAAGAGTCCATGGGAGCAATATCACATAATACTTCTTTCACACATTGCCATGTACTGAATTTGATCAATGCTTGATCCAGATGAAAGGTTGTTGGTAACTGGAGTTTATCCACCAATCTTTGGCTCACAACATTATTTTCGCTTCCGTAATCGAATGCAACTAAACATGGATGGCCTTCGGTTAAACACATTGTATAATAAACTTCCTTTCCTATTCCAAATCTAGATAGCCAGGCTCTGAATACCAAATAATGTGAATCCACAAGGTTCGATTCGTTTGACTGATCTATCATTGTTGGAATGCTAACAAGCAAGAAATTTGAGAAATTATTTAAAACGAGAAATAGAAACATAAAAGAAGATGGAACGGAAATTGATAGAGATCACACTTCCAAGAATGGAAGATAAGCCTAAGAGTTGAAACACACAAAGGGATCAAGGACCTTTGATTAAACTCATGGATTCTTGAGTCACTCAAGAACTTAGGAGAATCACTCTTACTAAGATAGATGAGATAAAACTCGTTTATTTTCTGAATAAAACTCACCTTGCCTTCTCTGATGAAAACGGTTCAACTTATATAGGAGCTTTAACCATCAGAATTACAAAAGACACATAAATTTCAATATCATCCCGCTTAAAGCTATTAATTAATGATCCACTCAAGCTAATGACGATACGCTACTTAATGGTTGATTGTAACTGCAATTAAGGCTACCAAAAGTCATCCACCTTGATATGTAACAATAAATAATTCCATGCATTGTGTTTGACGAATTTGCTTTTTATCGACAAACCAAATGCATAATAAAGCACTATGAACAAGCTTCCTTTTTAAACATGGAAGTTGGTATGTTTCATTCGCATGCTTATTCTTTAGTTCCTGTAAAATGACATCACAAACTGTAGAAGAAAAAACATTGACGAATAAACTTTCTCTAATTCCATTTATTTTTCTTTATTTTCCCTTCCTTCTGTAGTTTATATTACTTCTTTTTCTACTCTTTCTTTTTCGGTTTTCTCCTTCAGCCTACGTTGATCCTTACTGACTTGTCTTGGTGTCATAAATTTCTACTTCTTTTGATGTCCCTCATGCCTTGAATAAAGGGAACGTTCATCAAGATGGAGTGTTTTAAAACGAAGCCATGCCCATCCAAAAATAAGATGACAAGAGTCCATGGGAGCAATATCACATAATACTTCTTTCACACATTGCCATGTACTGAATTTGATCCATGCTTGATCCAGATGAAAGGTTGTGGGTAACTGGAGTTTCTCCACCAATCTTTGGCTCACAACATTGTTTTCGCTTCCGTAATCGAATGCAACTAAACATAGATGGCCTTCGGTTAAACACATTGTATAATAAACTTCCTTTCCTATTCCAAATCTAGATAGCCAGGCTCTGAATACCAAATAATGTGAATCCACAGGGTTCGATTCGTTTGACTGATCTATCATTGTTGGAATGCTAACAAGCAAGAAATTTGAGAAATTATTTAAAACGAGAAAATGGAAACGTAAAAGACGATGGAACGGAAATTGATAGGCATCACACTTCCAAGAATGGAAGATAAGCCTAACAGTTGAAACACACAAAGGGATAAAGGACCTCTGATTAAGGTCATGGATTCTTGAATCACACAAGAACTTAGGAGAATCACTCTCACTAAGATAGATGAGAGAAAACTCGTTTATTTTCTGAATAAAACTCATCTTGCCTTCACTAATGAAAATGGTTCAACTTATATAGGAGCTTTAACCTTTAGAATTACAAAAGACACATAAATTTCAATATCAATTCGCTTAAAGCTATTAGTTAATGATCCACTCAAGCTAATGACGATGCGCTACTTAATGGTTGATTGTAACTACAATTAAGGCTACCAAAAGTCATCCACCTTGATATGTAACAATAAATAATTCCATGCATTGTGTTTGACGAATTTGCTTCTTATCGACGGACCAAACGCATCATAAAGCACTATGAACAAGCTTCATTTTTAAACATAGAAGTTGGTGTGTTTCATTCACATGCTTATCCTTTAGTTCCTGTAAAATGACATCATAAACTGTAGTAGAAAAAACATTGACGAATAAACTTTCTCTAGTTCCATTTATTTTTCTTTATTTTCCCTTCCTTCTGCAGTTTATATTATTTCGTTTTCTACTCTTTCTTTTTCTGTTTTCTCCTTCAGCCTCCGTTGATCCTTACTGACTTGTCTTGGTGTCATAAATTTCTACTTCTTTTGATGTCCCTCATGCCTCAAATAAAGGGAACGTTCATCAAGATGGAGTGTTTTAAAACGAAGCCATGCCCATCCCAAAAGAAGATGACAAGAGTCCATGGGAGCAATATCACATAATACTTCTTTCACACATTGCCATGTAATGAATTTGATCCATGCTTGATCCAGATGAAAGGTTGCTGGTAACTGGGGTTTCTTCACCAATCTTTGGCCCACAACATTGTTTTCGCTTCCGTAATCGAATGCACCTAAACATGGATGGCCTTCGGTTAAACACTTTGTATAATAAACATCGTTTCGTATTCCAAATCTAGATAGTCAGGCTCTGAATACCAAATAATGTGAATCCACAAGGTTCGATTCGTTTGACTGATCTATCATTGTTGGAATGCTAACAAGCAAGAAATTTGAGAAATTATTTAAAACGAGAAAATGGAAACGTAAAAGACGATGGAACGGAAATTGATAGACATCACACTTCCAAGAATGGAAGATAAGCCTAAGAGTTGAAACACACAAAGGGATAAAGGACCTTTGATTAAACTCATGGATTCTTGAGTCACTCAAGAACTTAGGAGAATCACTCTCACTAAGATAGATGAGATAAAACTGGTTTATTTTCTGAATAAAACTCAAGTGGCCTTCACTGATGAAAACGGTTCAACTTATATAGGAGCTTTAACCATCAGAATTACAAAAGACACATAAATTTCAATATCATCCCGCTTAAAGCTATTAATTAATGATCCACTCAAGCTAATGACGATGCGCTACTTAATGGTTGATTGTAACAGCAATTAAGGCTACCAAAACTCATCCACCTTGATATGTAACAATAAATAATTCCATGCATTGTGTTTGACGAATTTGCTTCTTATCGACAGATCAAATGCATAATAAAGCACTATGAACAAGCTTCCTTTTTAAACATGGAAGTTGGTGTGTTTCATTCACATGCTTATCCTTTAGTTCCTGTAAAATGACATCACAAACTGTAGTAGAAAAAACATTGACGAATAAACTTTCTCTAGTTCCATTTATTTTTCTTTATTTTCCCTTCCTTCTGCAGTTTATATTACTTCGTTTTCTACTCTTTCTTTTTCTGTTTTCTCCTTCAGCCACCGTTGATCCTTACTGACTTGTCTTGGTGTCATAAATTTCTACTTCTTTTGATGTCCCTCATGCCTCAAATAAAGGGAACGTTCATCAAGATGGAGTATTTTAAAACGAAGCCATGCCCATCCCAAAAGAAGATGACAAGAGTCCATGGGAGCAATATCACATAATACTTCTTTCACACTTTGCCATGGACTGAATTTGATCCATGCTTGATCCAGATGAAAGGTTTCTGGTAACTGGGGTTTCTCCACCAATCTTTGGCCCACAACATTGTTTTCGCTTCCGTAATCGAATGCAACTAAACATGGATGGCCTTCGGTTAAACACTTTGTATAATAAACATCGTTTCGTATTCCAAATCTAGATAGTTAGGCTCTGAATACCAAATAATTGGAATCCACAAGGTTCGATTCGTTTGACTGATCTATCATTGTTGGAATGCTAACAAGCAAGAAATTTGAGCAATTATTTAAAACGAGAAATAGAAACATAAAAGAAGATGGAACGGAAATTGATAGACATCACACTTCCAAGAATGGAAGATAAGCCTAAGAGTTGACACACACAAAGGGATAAAGGACCTTTGATTAAACTAATGGATTCTTGAGTCCCTCAAGAACTTAGGAGAATCACTCTCACTAAGATAGATGAGATAAAACTGGTTTATTTTCTGAATAAAACTCAGGTTGCCTTCACTGATGAAAACGGTTCAACTTATATAGGAGCTTTAACCATCAGAATTACAAAAGACACATAAATTTCAATATCATCCCGCTTAAAGCTATTAATTAATGATCCACTCAAGCTAATGACGATGCGCTACTTAATGGTTGATTGTAACTGCAATTAAGGCTACCAAAACTCATCCACCTTGATATGTAACAATAAATAATTCCATGCATTGTGTTTGACGAATTTGCTTCTTATCGACAGACCAAATGCATAATAAAGCACTATGAACAAGCTTCCTTTTTAAACATGGAAGTTGGTATGTTTCATTCACATGCTTATTCTTTAGTTCCTGTAAAATGACATCACAAACTGTAGAAGAAAAAACATTGACGAATAAACTTTCTCTAATTCCATTTATTTTTCTTTATTTTCCCTTCCTTCTGTAGTTTATATTACTTCTTTTTCTACTCTTTCTTTTTCGGTTTTCTCCTTCAGCCTACGTTGATCCTTACTGACTTGTCTTGGTGTCATAAATTTCTACTTCTTTTGATATCACTCATGCCTCAAATAAAGGGAACGTTCATCACGATTGAGTGTTTTAAAACGAAGCCATGCCCATCCCAAAAGAAGATGACAAGAGTCCATGGGAGCAATATCACATAATACTTCTTTCACACATTGCCATGTACTGAATTTGATCCATGCTTGATCCAGATGAAAGGTTGCTGGTAACTGGAGTTTCTCCACCAATCTTTGGCTCACAACATTATTTTCGCTTCCGTAATCGAATGCAACTAAACATGGATGGCCTTCGGTTAAACACTTTGTATAATAAACTTCCTTTCCTATTCCAAATCTAGATAGCCAGACTCTGAATACCAAATGATGTGAATCCACAAGGTTCGATTTGTTTGACTGATCTATCATTGTTGGAATGCTAACAAGCAAGAAATTTGAGAAATTATTTAAAAGGAGAAAATGGAAACATAAAAGAAGATGGAACGGAAATTGATAGACATCACACTTCCAAGAATGGAAGATAAGCCTAAGAGTTGAAACACACAAAGGGATTAAGGACCTTTGATTAAACTCATGGATTCTTGAATCACTCATGAACTTAGGAGAGTCACTCTCACTAAGATGGATGAGATAAAACTCGTTTATTTTCTGAATAAAACTTAGCTTGCTGATATCACTGTCGTTAGGCGATCAAATTACCACTACTCTAGCAACTTCAGTATTGCCAGTTAGTAGTGAACAAAATAGTTAGGGTTAAGATAACCCTGAGTCGTCTCACAACGAATACGGAATTGATCTCAAATATTTGATTCTTAAAAATGCAATTAAAACTAGCAATTATAAAAATAGGGGGTTTTGATATGCAAAGAAAATGACACGGAAGATTGTAAACACAGTAATAGTAAATAGGTCAATTCCACTGCTTTTTCTAAATAAGATTCTTCATTGGTTATCTAGAGATTATTGTTAAATTAATTATTGTTGTTGATTTACAAATAAATCAATGTAAAGACTCAATTCATTTGTTGGCATCCTCACTTTTAATCAAAGTACAGTCTCAATTAAAAGTGAGAATTGTTAGATTGTCCATAGTAAATTTAATCAAAGTACAGTCTCAATTAATTTTACTATGCCTAATCATGTCTATTCCTTTGTTTCTTTACCAAATAGAAAACTTAATTAATCAAAGTAAAGTCTTGACTAATTTTAGTTAAAGTAATTACCTCTAATTAAATTAAAGTCTCAATTATTGGCAAAAACTTATTTAATCAAATGAAAGTTTCTAAACAAAATCAAAGTAAAGTCTCAATTTAGTTTAAAAACCTTTTAACTCATATGATTAGCATGCATGTAGATTTAAAATCATTATTTTCTATTCGATTAAGAAGCAAAGGACATAGATAAACAAAAACCACAATAATAATCAAAATAACAAAACATATAAATTCATCTAACCTCAGAATCCATTTAAGAAATTACAGTGGAATCAACCCTAAAAGCTTAGCCCTCCATGGCTTTGATGGAATACATGATGATATGAAGGAAAGAAAATAAAAGAAAGAATGAGAGATGTGGTGGAGATGGTATCTGCCAAAACCAGAGAGTTCTAAGTGTCTAAGCTGTAAGTTGTAAAATGTCAGTTCCCCCGCTTCTGCTCCCTTAAGTCTCTTTATATAGGCTTCCACTGGACTTTGGGCTTTATCTGTCAGTTGCTAAAATCTTTTATTTTTTTTTAATTAATTAGCAACTTAATTTCTGTCCAATTTCCAATTCTGCCCCTCTTATTTAAGCATTTTTACAAAATTGCCCAGAGTTTGACCAGTTTGACCAGAGTTTGACTAGTTGACTGCCTATCAGACGCTGACACGTGGTGCAGAGTACACTTTCCAGAATTAGGGTTTCACTTTCACACTCTCCTCCCTCCCTCGTGACTGCAATGGCGACAGGCTTCTTCTTCTTCTCCGGCGACGCTGCTCCGCAGTGCAGGTTCGTGGTGGCGCAAGGTGGAAACGTTCATCTCGTTCGATCTGCGGCGGTAGCTGCGGAAATGGAGTTTGCGACGCGGTGGTACTGCTGCAGTGGTGGCTGACGCGCTCGCGGGAAGAAGAACTCGCGGTGGTGGTGTTCGGAAACGTTGCTGGTCACGGTGGGTGCTGCTGCGAGCAGTGGCTGCCATGGCTGCTTGTTCGAGATGCAGGTTTTCGTTGACGATGACGCGATTTCAAGAGATGCACGAGGTGCAGAGAACGTGAAGATCTCGCGGTGGTTGCAGCTTCTCTTCTCCTCTGGTGGTGCGTGGTTGCTGGTTGGTTCGTCGTGGCTGAAAACGGCGGCGCGAAGGCGAGAAGATGGTGGTGGCGCGCGGAGGTTGTTGCTGTTCTGGTTGTTGCTGCCGCTGGTTTTGCTCCTGCGTTTTCCGGCGTGAAGGTGGTGACGGAACAGTGGCGGCACTGCTGCAGCGGCGTGGTGGTCGGCGAGGTTGGCGCAGCGGTGGCTGCCATGGTGGTGGAAGGAGAGAAGAAAATTAGGGTTAGGGTTTTGGGAGATGAAGATGATGACGTGGCAGCCTTCCATTGGACAGCTTGTTAGTGCAAGGATTGTTGCCACGTGGCTTGCTTTGGTTGGCTAATTTTAAGAGGTGGGGATTGCCACATGGCATAATCTGGTTGAGTGGAGTTTAAGTGGTAGGAGGGGTGCAACTTAGTGAAAACTGGGGGTGCAGAACAGGTTTTTGGTGGTCCACTTTAGAAAGGAGTGTGCAAATAAAATCTGGGGATGCATTTAGCTCCTGATTCATTCTTTTCCAGAATTTCTTGATTTTGGACTTATTTTGTAACTTTGAATACTTCAAAATCACACTATTAATTGACCAAAAATAAATTCCAGCTGCATTAACAAACGTTAGAATATCCAATAATATTTTATGCAACTAAAATCAATTTTTACGCCACTTTTACCAAACTTACTCAATAAATCTAATAATCACAAATCCTAATTAAATCAATCTTTAAGCACAGAAAATTCAATTAAATCCCCAAATTTAAATATTAAATGAGGGAAAAAATTTGAACTCATCACACACCCACACTTATCCTTTTGCACTCCTGGGCAAAATTGAATAATTTCAAAACTTTTTTCTGAGGTCTTTTATTCCATATTTTCAGTGGATTAAAGAAATGAATACCAATGGAAACTGATCAAACTTCTAGAAATCATGTTGTCATGCACAAACAAATGGATAATATTCTGTTTTTCACACATGAGTTAATCTTTTGAGTTTACAAGATAATCAAATATGAAAGAGAAACACTCAAGTCAAATGTATATTTTCTCACCAAGATTCGCTCAAGTGTTTTGGCTTGTGTTTTCACTCAAAATACCCATGCAAGTAAACACTCTCAATGCTTAGCAAGACTCTAATATTCACAGCTTTCAGAAAACATGCATTCAAAAATCATGAGGACTTTTCACAGGTTTTAATGAGGCCAAGGCAAAGGTAGGAAAAACTTTAGGATTTGTGTGTTTTTGAAATAGTAGGGAAGAAAGAGTTATGGAGCACAGTTTCAAAAACAATCTTTACTTCTTCTTCTTCTTTTTTTTCTCTTTTATCCTTTGTTGCTCTTTTTCAGACAGCAATCATTTTTCATTTCAACACTCTGTCATCAACAATTATTTTCCTTTTTGCCATTTTTACAACTTTGTGGGGGAAATACTCACCCCCACACTTTATTCCTCAACCAATCTCAACATAATCCACTAGCTCCTTCTTTCTCCCTAAGGACAAACATGGTCTTTTTCTTTTTAAGGTTTAACAGTATGCTCAAAACAAGAAAAAGAGGTTTAAGCTCAAGGGGCTACCAATGGATCAATGTCATGGTTAGCTTATTTGGCCAAGTAGCTAAAAACAAGAAATGCCTCAGTCATATCAAATCATGCATGTTCACCTAAGATGCAAAACAACAGAATCAAGCTAAACATTTAAGTACCAACAAGACATGAGCAAATCACACAAGAAAAATAGGAATGACACATGGTAGTTCATCCTTACAATAAAGCTCAAAACTCACAAGGTCAAAAACTCTTTCACAAAAGATTTATTCCAGAAACTCTCAAATCAACTCAATTAGTAAATCACAGAAACAATCCATTCATAGCACATGACTCTTATTTTCCCAGAATTATGACCGTTCCAATTAGTAAATCAAATCCAAAAATCCAATGTCAATATGTTTTATTGAAAACAAAAACTTTTTTTTTTAAATAAAAACAAACAAAAAACAAAATTAGAAAAGGAAAAACAAAACAAATAGAAAACAAAAACAGAAAAGGGGGAAATCTCCCCACACCCCCACACTTTATCCATGCATTGTCCTCAATGTATTCAATATGTATAAAATACAAAGAAAAAGTATGAAGTGTACTTACCTCCTCAAGGTGGAAGGTATGAGGGAGAAGTCAAGTTCATCCCATCCATCGTCTTATTCAGCATATCTTGATTTTCATTGAATATCCGAAGACGATGCCCATTAACTTTAAAAGTTCTTGCTGAAGATTCTTCCTTGATCTCCACTACTCCATAAGGGAAGACTTCTGTTACAATGTATGGTCCTTCCCAAGTAGAACGCAACTTACCACTCATGTGACCAAGCTTGGATTTGTATAGTAACACCTTCTGGCCTACCTTGAAATCCTTTCTAGCCACAAGCTTTTGGTCATGGAACTTCTTGGTTTTCTCTTTGTAGAACTTTGAATTTTCATAGGCTGCTAGCCTAATCTCCTCTAGTTCTTGCAACTGAAGCTTTCGCTCATTTCCTGCTTCTTCCAAATCCAAGTTGCATGCTTTCACGGCCCAATAGGCCTGATGTTCAATCTCCACAGGTAGATGACAAGCCTTTCCAAAAACCATCCTGAAAGGTGATATACCTATAGGTGTTTTGTAGGCTGTCCTGGGCGCCCAAAGTGCTTCATCCAATCTTGTGGCCCAATCCTTTCGACTAGGCTTCACTACTTTCTCTAGTATCTTTTTAATCTCTCTGTTAGAGATCTTTGCTTGTCCATTGGTTTGGGGGTGATATGGTGTAGCAATGCGATGTGTCACCCCATACTTCTTCAACATGTTCTCAAGTAGCCTATTACAGAAATGAGTCCCCTGGTAACTGATGATGGCTCGTGGTATCCCAAATCTGCAGAAAATGTTAGACCTGACAAAACTCATAACAACTCGAGAATCATTAGTCCTTGTAGCTATGGCTTCCACCCATTTGGAGACATAGTCTACAACAAGCAAAATATAAGAAAACCCAAAAGAAGGAGGAAAAGGACCCATAAAATCAATACCCCAAATATCAAATACCTCACAATATAGCATGGGTTGTTGAGGCATTTCATCCCTTCTTGTAATGGATCTGGCTGCCCTTTGGCACTGCTCACAATTTTCATATACCCTTTGTGCATCTTTAAAAATAGTAGGCCAATATAATCCACAATCCAACACCTTCCTACCTGTCCGTTGTGTGCCATAATGTCCACCAAAAGGAGACGAATGACAGAACTCAAGCACATGAGGTATCTCGATATCTGGAACACACCTCCTTATGACTTGGTCACTACCAATGCGCCATAAGATTGGGTCTTCCCAGATATAGTACTTTGCCTCACTTTTTAGCTTGATTCTTTCATATTTGGAGAAGGAAGGAGGAATAGCAGAAACAACCAAATAATTAACAATGTCAGCAAACCAAGGTTCAGGAAACATACCTTTCACAGCAGTCAATGCTAGGAGGACTTCATCAGGAAAGTCATCCTTAATAGGAATGTTATCTTCTCCATTTTCAATCCTGCTAAGATGATCGGCTACTAAGTTATGTGCTCCACTTCTGTCTAGAATCTCAATGTCAAACTCTTGGAGCAGTAGCATCCATCTGATCAACCTTGGTTTCGAATCTGCTTTCTTCAGGAGGAATTTTAATGCTGCATGATCAGTATAAACAATTACCTTGGAACCAAGTATATACGGTCTGAATTTGTCCAAGGCAAACACAACAGCCAATAATTCCTTTTCAATCGTGGTGTAGTTAGCCTGCGCTATGTCCAACGTTCTGGAAGCATAATATATCACATGTGATAGCTTCCCATCTTTTTGTGCAAGCACCGCTCCTACTGCAAAGTTTGATGCATCACACATCAGCTCGAATGGTAATGTCCAGTTAGGTGGCTGGATGATAGGAGTGGTGGTAAGCGCCTTTTTCAATGTATCAAATGCATCTTTGCACCTCTCTCCAAAGTCAAATACTACATCCTTTTGCAACAGGTTGGAGAGAGGGTTGGCTATCTTGCTGAAGTCCTTGATAAATCTCCTGTAAAATCCTGCATGTCCAAGAAAAGATCGAACCTCTTTCACAGAAGAGGGGTAAGGCAATTGTGAAATAATATCAACTTTAGCAGGATCTACAGATATACCATTCTTGGAAACAACGTGACCTAAAACTATACCTTGTTCCACCATAAAATGACATTTTTCAAAATTTAGAACAAGGTTAGTTTCTTCACATCTCTCCAAGACTCTAGCAAGATTAGACAAGCAGTGATCAAAAGATGAACCATATACACTAAAATCATCCATAAAAACCTCAATACAATGCTCCAACAAATCTGTAAAAATACTCATCATACATCGCTGAAATGTTCCAGGAGCATTGCAAAGGCCAAATGGCATTTTCCTATAAGCATACGTACCGAATGGACAAGTAAAAGTAGTCTTATGTTGATCCTCTGGGGCAATACAAATCTGAAAATACCCAGAGAATCCATCAAGAAAACAATAATGAGACTTACCTGCCAATCGATCTAACATCTGGTCCATGAATGGTAAAGGAAAGTGGTCTTTCCTAGTGGCCTGGTTTAGTCTTCTATAATCAATACAGACCCTCCAGCTATTTTGAATACGAGTAGGAATCAACTCATTCTTCTCATTCTTGACCACGGTGATCCCAGATTTCTTGGGGACCACATGTACAGGACTCACCCAAGTGCTGTCAGAAATAGGATATATAATACCTGCTTGTAGCAACTTAGTGACTTCTTTCTTCACAACCTCCATCAGCTGAGGATTCAGTCTCCTCTGAGGTTGCCTTACTGGCTTAGCATCCTCCTCCAAGAGTATTCTGTGCATGTAGAAAGAAGGACTAATGCCAGGAATATCTGCCAAAGTCCAGCCTATTGCTCGCTTGTGATCTTTGATAACCTGCAATAGCTTTTGTTCCTGCTCGTTAGTAAGCAAGGCAGATATAATAACAGGGAGTTTCCCATCCCTCTCAAGATAAACATATTTCAAATGAGATGGTAAAGGTTTCAACTCCAAAGTGGGTGGCTATTCCACAGATGGCAACATTTTACTGCCTAAGGTAATTTCAGCCACCTCAGCATCACACTTGGACGCCACAGAGGTATCAAATAGTGACACCGCGTCCTCAACATCACCTGTTTTACAATTTTCTCTTTCGTCTAAAATTGAGCCCGAAATATTCGAAAAAGAAAAATCCAAAGAAGTAGAAAAACCAGATAAAACGTCCAAAAGTCCAAAAGCATAATTGTTCACTACATTACTCAATAAATCAATACAAAACAAAGAATGGTCTTCAATTGGGTGCTTCATGGCTTCTAGCACGTTGAACTGCACCTTCTCATCTCCTATCTCCATAGTCAAGGATCCTGCATGCACGTCTATCTTGGTACGTGCTGTCATCATGAATGGTCTTCCCAAAATAATTGTGGTCGAACTCATTCCTTCATCATCCTTCATGTCCAAGATGTAGAAATCTGCAGGAAAAATTAACTTGTCCACACGGACAAGCACATCTTCTAGCACACCTGCAGGGTTAACTGTGCTACGGTTGGCCAATTGAATGACCACACCAGTAGACTTAAGAGGTCCAAGATGAAGTGAAGTAAAAACAGATAAAGGCATTACATTAATGGAAGCTCCTAAATCTAACATAGCATTGTCAAACTTAGTACTACCTATAATGCAGGGAACAGAAAACATACCTGGATCCTTACACTTTTGCGGCATTCTGACTGCAGGCTTCTTAATTAAGCTAGAGACATTTCTTCCCATGTTCACTACCTCTTTGTCCATAATACGCCTTTTATGTGTACATAATTCTTTGAGAAATGATGAAGGATTATCTTGTTCCTTTTTAAGATTATTGAATATGGTGTGAGTTGATTAAGAAAGCTAAGTGAAATCCCCACTGGACATTAAGATAGCAAGCTATCTAGATGTGAAGGTTCCTTTCACAAAGCTCAAGAGAAGAAGATGATGAATTGATTCAAAATGAAAAGGAAATGTAAAGCACATAAATCATAGAAAACCAAGAACAACTAAAGGAAGAAGAAAACATAAAATGGAAAGGAAAGAAATGGTAAAAATGTGAGAAGCACGCCACTACAAGGCTAGGCTAGAAGCCATGGCAACCTTGAAGATGAGTGGATGTGTGCCGCCACTTGCTATGCAAGATAAGGCTTAAAAGTTTCACTCCCAAGGGAGGAAACTCTCACAAGAGTGTTTTTACTTCAAAATCTTCAACACTTTTACATGTCTAGGAGCACCCCTTATATAGAAGAGTTTAGGGGCCTCTAAGCAAATAAAAGATACCTAAGGATGTCTCTACAAAAACCTAACCTTAGCTTCTAGAAACTAGGTCAAATAAGGTTACAAAAATGAGAGACAAAAGAGCTAACTATGGTGTGTGCAAGGCTAATTTCGTTCTAGCACAAAAGGAGACAAAGAATGTGTCTCATATGTCTCCAAAAAGTGGCCAAAGTGTGCTAAAAACAAAGGAGACCAAAGGTACATAGGTACACTTGTTTTATGCCTCTTACTTTATGCTTTATGCCTTTGCTTTACTCTCTCATCCACATCATTTATGCTCCCCAATCACCATGCGCCACCTAGCATTGCTTTCTTACTCCTAATTAACCTACAAAGCAAATAAACATAGATTAGCATGTTGGCTTAAGTCAAGTCAACTATAGTCAACAAGTCAAACCTAGTCAAAGGTCAACAAGTCAACTAAACTTGATTCAACTAAGTCAACTTAGGGAATCAAAAATAACAAACACAAATGAAAGGGATGAAGGATTAGTGAACTTCCTTTCTAAACATGCTTAGTCTTTTTAAGCATGTGCCTTCATCCTTGGTTGGGGTCAATCCTTCATCAAGAAACTTGGCGTATATAGGAATTTGTCTTACAGCATCCAACAAAGGGATGTTTATCTCCACTTTCTTGAAAGTATTCAGGATTTCTTTGTCCTACTCCTCCATCTTTTTAGTTTTTGGTTTCAAACGGTTTGGATAGGGAGGAGGAGGAGAATAAGGAGAAGGATTTTCAGAGGAAGTATTAGGGGATACCAACCTGGAGTTATCACTGGGTGCAGGCATCTCAGATGTTGCTTGTGTTGCTTCATCTAATCTTCCTCTTTCATTATTAGGTACAACTTCATTGTCCTTATCTTCATCTTCTTGGGTATCCCCAAGACCTTGTACTTGCTTACCCGATCTTAAAGTAATAGCACTTACATTTCGCGGGTTAATTACAGTTTGTGCAGGCAAATCGCTTGAGCCTTGTTGAGACTTCATCTGATTTAACTCATTTGCCATTTGTCCAATCTGGTTCTGCAAGTTTTGATTGGTTGCTTCCATCGTTTGTTTCAACTCATTGATTTGTCCCTTCACCATGTCAGCCATCATTTTCATCATTGCCTCCATGTTTGAATCACCAGAGGTTGCAGCTGGTTGTGGTTGTTGCCTCTGTTGAGGTGGAACATAGACTTGTTGGTGTTGAGGCTGTTGATTTCCCCATTTCTGGCTGGGATATTCCTTCCAATCTGGGTTATACTTGTTGGAGGACAAATCATGGTTGTATTGCTGCCGAGGTGGTCTATTATTGCCATAGATGTTTGCAGCATATGCCTGAGGTTGTTCATTGTCTAATGTCCCTGTCTCTTTTAACATAGAACAAGCCTCTGTAGGATGATTAGTAGAAGCACAAATTCCACATAAAGTAGAAGGGATAGGCTTTTTCTGTAAGTCTGTCAAGGTCCTTACCATGGCCGCTAAGTCGTCCAACTTTCCTTCTAATTTCTTGTGATCTGCAACATATGAAGCTTCTACTCCATGGGTTCCCTTCAATAGAGTTATAGAATTACTCCTTGTGGAAAATTGTTGATGGTTTGACGCCATAGTTTCAATCAATTGTCTTGCATTTGTTGGCGTTTTGTCCACCAATGACCCTCCACTTGCAGCATCTATCATTTGTCTATCCATGATACTCAATCCCTCATAAAAGTATTGAATGAGGAGATGCTCGTTTATTTGGTGATGAGGACAGGAAGCACACAAATTTTTGAATCTTTCCCAATACTCGTGAAGACTTTCTCTTTCTTGTTGCCTTATCCCATAAATATCTTTGCGAATAGCAGCAACTCTAGATGCTGGAAAAAACTTTTCCAGAAATAATCTTTTCAGAGTCTCCCAAGTATTGATGGATCCTGGCAGAAGGCAGTATAACCAATTCTTAGCGGCATCTTGCAATGAGAATGGAAAAGCCTTAAGCTTGATATGTTCCTCTGTCACTGTTGTAGGTCTCATGGATGAACAAACAACATGAAATTCCTTCAAGTGATGGTATGGGTCTTCTCTTGCTAATCCATGGAATTTGGGTAAAAGATGGATTAACCCAGACTTAAGCTCACATTCTCCATCTGGATATTGGATGCACATGTTTTGTGTAATTGCTGCATCCGGTGAAGCCAACTCTCTTATTGTTCTTTCTTCCATTCTATCTTCTTGAATTTCTGGTTCAGGTGATGGATCAGAAGATATGTTAATCACCGGAGGTGATTCTAGTGGTACACTTTCAGTGGTAGGTTCAGATGATGATGGTGCTCCTTCATTAGAACACCTGAGTTCAAGTCTCCTACGTGATTTACGCAAGTTCCTTTCAAGTTCTGAATCAAGTTGATAAAATTGACCCGGATTGGCCCGAGTCATGCACTATGCAAGTCCACCTGAAAGTGTTTCCCTGTGTGTTTTTTTTTCCTATTCTTGTTTTGGAGAAAGATTTCAAGAAAGAAATGAGTTAAGATGTCGTTGGGTCTACTCCCAGGAAAGAGAGGTGCGTCACAATGGACAACTTAAAAACCAAGTCTTTCCTAGACAGAGTTTTCCAAACTAGTCTCAAAAATTTCTTAAAAGAAATTCTTAATCAAAACAAAAATAGAACTTTGCTTGGAGTATATTAACAGAAAACTAGATACTACAAAATAACAAACTATATCAAACGTATATGCGTAAAATAAATAAAAAAAATAAAAAAAATAAAAAATAAAATAAAATAAAATAAATAAATAAATAAATAAATAAAAACAGAATCAAAATAAAAGAAATACTAACCGTATTCCTCGGCAACGGCGCCAAATTTGATAACGCTGTCGTTGACGCGATCAAATTAATACTACTTATCTATAACAACTTCAGTATTGTTAAGAAAGTAGTCAACAAAATAGTAAGGGTAAAGTAACCCAAAGTCGTCTCCCAACGAACACAGAATTGATTTTTAACAAGTTAGTTCTTATAAAACTATACAAGAGTTAGTCAAATAAAATTATAAAAATATGAAGGATAAAGATAAGAAGATAAAATAAGATATAAACAATTGTAAAGAAAATAGATTGATTCCATTGCTTTTTCAAAATAGATTCATCATCGGTTATCTAAAGATTATTGCTCAATTAATTATTGTTGTAGATTTGCAAATTAATCAATGTAAAGTCTCAATTAATTTGTTGGCGTTCTCACTTTTAACCAAAGTACAGTCTCAATTAAAAGTGAGAACTTTTAGATTATCCATAGTAAATTCAATCAAAGTACAGTCTCAATCAAATTTTACTATGCCTAATCATGTCTATTCTTTTATCTCCTCACCAAATAAAAAGCTTAATTAATCAAAGTAAAGTCTCGATTAATTTTCATTAGAGTAAATACCTTTAACCAAAGTAAAGTCTCAATTATTGGTAAAAACTCATTTAATCATGTGAAAGTTTCTAAATAAAATCAAAGTAAAGTCTCAATTTAATTTAAAAACCCTTGAACTCATATGATCAACATGCATATAGATTTAAAATCATTACTTGTTACGTGATTCAAAGATAAAAGACATAGATGAATTAAAACCTCAACAATAATAAAAAGAACAAAGAAATTATTTCATTCTAACCTCAGAATCCATAATGAAATTACAATGGAATCAACCCAAGAAGTTTAGCAATCCATGGAATACAAAAGAAGAATAAAGGAAGAATAGAGAGAAGAAAAGAGAGAGAAAGAAATTAGGTCCCCCTAAGGGTTCCTAAATTCCGAAGTGCCGAGCTTGTTTTCTGCTTCTCCCTTGGTCTCTTTATATAGGAATTGGACTGGACTTTTCTGGTGCTAAAATCTCTCAAATATCTTTTAAAATAAAGATAAATATAAATATTTAAAAATATTTAGAGAGATATATACTATTTGACAAATATAGTTGGTTGATAATATCAATATCTAATATAATTAAATTAATTAATTACTTAAAGATATATGATAAATTATCACCAATTAATATTTGAATTAATTTTCCAAATCAACCCTTTGCAATCTCCTCAAATTATCTTCTAAATAATCCAATATCTTCAAGATATATTTGTTTGTTGTGGATCTAAAAAGATTCCAGAAGATCTTGTCATATTTAAAAAGATTTGGTAGTTAATATCTTTTAATATTTTATGATATAATTAAATAAGATAATTATTTAAAAATATCAAATAAAATATCTAAAGATATCTTTTTCCCAAATTATCTCTATCATAAAGATAAAGAAAACCGCAAGGTCCAATTTTTTTGTTCCTCTCTTCTTGGTTTAGCCAAACTTCTTCACTTTTTCAAGTTTTTCTTGCCGTCTTCATGCAATGCTTGGCTTGAATTTTTGTGCTTTTGATAATTCCTTATTCTTGGATTTATCTTTAAGGTGTCATAAAGCTTTAATCAATATATTTCCACACCTCCATGAGCTCAACTTAGCTGCAGCTGCACTAACACACCTCAAAATATCCAACGAACATTTATGCAACTAAAAAGCTATTTTTAACATGTTTTTGTATCTCAAGCTCAATAAACCCAATTATAGGAAATCCCAATTAAATCAATCTTTAAGCACACAAATTCAATTAAATACCTATAATTAGACATTAAATGAGGGCAAAAATACGCACTCATCACTTGCCTTCATTGATGAAAATTGTTTAACTTATATAGGAGCTTTAACCATCAGAATTACAAAAGACTCATAAATTTCAATATCATCCCGCTTAAAGCTATTAATTAATGATCCACTCAAGCTAATAACGATCCGCTACTTAATGGTTGATTGTAACTGAAATTAAGGCTACCAAAAGTCATCCACAAACTTTGAGCAAAGGTCCTCTTGATCTTCCAAAGGTTGGTTCTTAAGTTGGCATATGGACCCTTATTTCAACTTGAAGATAAAGCAAAACTAAAGCCCATTAATTGGTTAAGCACAAACACAATTTGGTCAACCAATTTTACAAAGCATTGGGCCCTTATTTAAATAAAAGAAACTGCATCAACACGGCGCATTAGTCATCCTCCATTTGACCCATATGCAATTCACATCATACCCTCCTTGTTCGAGAAGATTTGTTCCGAATCTTAAGACACCAGTTTTAATGTAAGTTTATTATGATCTTGTGAAGGACTTTTATTTTTTTCACAAGTTGAAACTAATTCTCTTCTTCGAGGATCAAATTCAACTTGATATTTGTTACTTTCCAATGGTTGCAATCCGTCGATAACATTTCTTGGCAACAGTACCCCACCTTGATCTGTAACAATAAATAATTCCATGCATTGTGTTTGAGGAATTTGCTTCTTATCGACGCACCAAATGCATAATAAAGCACTATGAACAATCTTCCTTTTTAAACACGGAAGTTGGTGTGTTTCATTCACATGCTTATCCTTTTTTCCTGTAAAATGACATCACAAACTGTAGAAGAAAAAACATTGACGAATAAACTTTCTCTAGTTCCATTTCTTTTTCTTTATTTTCCCTTCCTTCTGCAGTTTATATTACTTCTTGTTCTATTCTTTCTTTTCCTTTTTCTCCTTCAGCCTACATTGATCCTTACTGACTTGTCTTGGTGTCATAAATTTCTACTTCTTTTGTTGTCCCTCATGCCTCAAATAAAGGGAACGTTCATCAAGATGGAGTGATTTAAAACGAAGCCATGCCCATCCCAAAAGAAGATGACAAGAGTCCGTGGGAGCAATATCACACAATACTTCTTTCACACATTGCCATGTACTAAATTTGATCCATGCTTGATCCAGATGAGAGGTTGTTGGTAACTGGAGTTTCTCCACCAATCTTTGGCTCACAACATTGTTTTCGCTTCAGTAATCGAATGCAACTAAACATGGATGGCCTTCGGTTAAACACTTTGTATAATAAACTTCCTCTCCTATTCCAAATCTAGATAGCCAGGCTCTGAAAACCAAATGATGTGAATCCACAGGGTGCGATTCGTTTGACTGATCTATCATTGTTGGAATGCTAACAAGCAAGAAATTTTAGAAATTATTTAACACGAGAAAATGGAAACATAAAAGAAGATGGAACGGAAATTGATAGACATCACACTTCCAAGAATGGAAGATAAGCCTTAGAGTTGAAACACACAAAGGGATAAAGGACCTTTGATTAAACTCATGGATTCTTGAATCACTCAAGAACTTAGGAGAATCACTCCAACTAAGATAGATGAGATAAAACTCGTTTATTTTCTGAATAAAACTCAGCTTGCCTTCATTGATGAAAATGGTTTAACTTATATAGGAGCTTTAACCATCAGAATTACAAAAGACACATAAATTTCAATATCATCCCGCTTAAAGCTATTAATTAATGATCCACTCAAGCTAATGACGATGCGCTACTTAATGGTTGATTGTAACTGCACTTAAGGCTACCAAAAGTCATCCACCTTGATATGTAACAATAAATAATTCCATGCATTGTGTTTGACGAATTTGCTTCTTATCGACAGACCAAATGCATAATAAAGCACTATGAACAAGCTTCGTTTTTAAACATGGAAGTTGGTGTGTTTCATTCACATGCTTATCCTTTTGTTCCTGTAAAATGACATCACAAACTGTAGAAGAAAAAACATTGACGAATAAACTTTCTCTAGTTCCATTTCTTTTTCTTTATTTTCCCTTCCTTCTGTAGTTTATATTACTTCTTGTTCTATTCTTTCTTTTCCTTTTTCTCCTTCAGCCTACGTTGATCCTTACTGACTTGTCTTGGTGTTATAAATTTCTACTTCTTTTGATGTCCCTTATGCCTCAAATAAAGGGAACGTTCATCAAGATGGAGTGTTTTAAAACGAAGCCGTGCCCATCCCAAAAGAAGATGACAAGAGTCCATGGGAGCAATATCACATAATACTTCTTTCACACATTGCCATGTACTGAATTTGATCCATGCTTGATCCAGATGAAAGCTTTCTGGTAACTGGGGTTTCTCCACCAATCTTTGGCTCACAACATTATTTTCGCTTCTGTAATCGAATGCAACTAAACATGGATGGCCTTCGGTTAAACACTTTGTATAATAAACTTCCTCTCCTATTCCAAATCTAGATAGCCAGGCTCTGAATACCAAATGATGTGAATCCACAGGGTGCGATTCGTTTGACTGATCTATCATTGTTGGAATGCTAACAAGCAAGAAATTTGAGAAATTATTTAAAACGAGAAAATGGAAACATAAAAGACGATGGAACAGAAATTGATAGGCATCACACTTCCAAGAATGGAAGATAAGCCTAACAGTTGAAACACACAAAGGGATAAAGGACCTCTGATTAAGGTTATGGATTCTTGAATCACTCAAGAACTTAGGAGAATCACTCTCACTAAGATAGATGAGATAAAACTCGTTTATTTTCTGAATAAAACTCACCTTGCCTTCACTAATGAAAATGGTTCAACTTATATAGGAGCTTTAACCTTTAGAATTACAAAAGACACATAAATTTCAATATCAATTCGCTTAAAGCTATTAGTTAATGATCCACTCAAGCTAATGACGATGCGCTACTTAATGGTTGATTGTAACTACCATTAAGGCTACCAAAAGTCATCCACCTTGATATGTAACAATAAATAATTCCATGCATTGTGTTTGACGAATTTGCTTCTTATCGACGGACCAAACGCATCATAAAGCACTATGAACAAGCTTCATTTTTAAACATAGAAGTTGGTGTGTTTCATTCACATGCTTATCCTTTAGTTCCTGTAAAATGACATCACAAACTGTAGTAGAAAAAACATTGACGAATAAACTTTCTCTAGTTCCATTTATTTTTCTTTATTTTCCCTTCCTTCTGCAGTTTATATTACTTCGTTTTCTACACTTTCTTTTTCTATTTTCTCCTTCAGCCTCCGTTGATCCTTACTGACTTGTCTTGGTGTCATAAATTTCTACTTCTTTTGATGTCCCTCATGCCTCAAATAAAGGGAACGTTCATCAAGATGGAGTGTTTTAAAACGAAGCCATGCCCATCCCAAAAGAAGATGACAAGAGTCCATGGGAGCAATATCACATAATACTTCTTTCACACATTGCCATGTACTGAATTTGATCCATGCTTGATCCAGATGAAAGGTTGCTGGTAACTGGGGTTTCTTCACCAATCTTTGGCCCACAACATTGTTTTCGCTTCCGTAATCGAATGCAACTAAACATGGATGGCCTTCGGTTAAACACTTTGTATAATAAACATCATTTCGTATTCCAAATCTAGATAGTCAGGCTCTGAATACCAAATAATGTGAATCCACAAGGTTCGATTCGTTTGACTGATCTATCATTGTTGGAATGCTAACAAGTAAGAAATTTGAGAAATTATTTAAAACGAGAAATAGAAACATAAAAGAAGATGGAATGGAAATTGATAGAAATCACACTTCCAAGAATGGAAGATAAGCCTAAGAGTTGAAACACACAAAGGGATAAAGGACCTTTGATTAAACTCATGGATTCTTGAGTCACTCAAGAACTTAGGAGAATCACTCTCACTAAGATAGATGAGATAAAACTGGTTTATTTTCTGAATAAAACTCAAGTGGCCTTCACTGATGAAAACGGTTCAACTTATATAGGAGCTTTAACCATCATAATTACAAAAGACACATAAATTTCAATATCATCCCGCTTAAAGCTATTAATTAATGATCCACTCAAGCTAATGACGATGCGCTACTTAATGGTTGATTGTAACTGCAATTAAGGCTACCAAAACTCATCCACCTTGATATGTAACAATAAATAATTCCATGCATTGTGTTTGACGAATTTGCTTCTTATCGACAGATCAAATGCATAATAAAGCACTATGAGCAAGCTTCCTTTTTAAACATGGAAGTTGGTGTGTTTCATTCACATGCTTATTCTTTAGTTCCTGTAAAATGACATCACAAACTATAGAAGAAAAAACATTGACGAATAAACTTTCTCTAGTTCCATTTATTTTTCTTTATTTTCCATTCCTTCTGCAGTTTATATTACTTCTTTTTCCACTCTTTCTTTCTCTGTTTTCTCCTTCAACCTACGTTGATCCTTATTGACTTGTCTTGGTGTCATAAATTTCTACTTCTTTTGATGTCCCTCATGCCTCAAATAAAGTGAACGTTCATCAAGATGGAGTGTTTTAAAACAAAGCCATGCCCATCCAAAAAGAAGAGACAAGAGTCCATGGGAGGAATATCACATAATACTTCTTTCACACATTGCCATGTACTGAATTTAATCCATGCATGATCCAGATGAAAGGTTGCTGGTAACTGGGGTTTCTCCACCAATCTTTGGCCCACAACATTGTTTTCGCTTCCGTAATCGAATGCAACTAAACATGGATGGCCTTCGGTTAAACACTTTGTATAATAAACTTCCTTTCCTATTCGAAATCTAGATAGCCAGGCTCTGAATACCAAATGATGTGAATCCACAGGGTGCGATTCGTTTGACTGATCTATCATTGTTGGAATGCTAACAAGCAAGAAATTTGAGAAATTATTTAAAACGAGAAAATGGAAACATAAAAGAAGATGGAACGGAAATTGATAGACATCACACTTCCAAGAATGGAAGATAAGCCTTGGAGTTGAAACACACAACGGGATAAAGGACCTTTGATTAAACTCATGGATTCTTGAATCACTCAAAAACTTAGGAGAATCACTCTTACTAAGATAGATGAGATAAAACTCGTTTATTTTCTGAATAAATCTCAGCTTGCCTTCATTGATGAAAATGGTTCAACTTATATAGGAGCTTTAACCATCAGAATTACAAAAGACACTTAAATTTCAATATCATCCCGCTTAAAGCTATTAATTAATGATCCACTCAAGCTAATGACGATGCGCTACTTAATGGATGATTGTAACTGCAATTAAGGCTACCAAAAGTCATCCACCTTGATATGTAACAGTGAATAATTCCACGCATTGTGTTTGACGAATTTGCTTCTTATCAACGGACCAAATGCATAATAAAGCACTATAAACAAGCTTCGTTTTTAAACATTGAAGTTGGTGTGTTTCATTCACATGCTTATCCTTTAGTTCCTGTAAAATGACATCACAAACTGTAGAGGAAAAAACATTGACGAATAAACTTTCTCTAGTTCCATTTATTTTTCTTTATTTTCCCTTCCTTCTGCAGTTTATATTACTTCTTTTTCTACTCTTTCTTTTTTTGTTTTCTCCTTCAGCCTACATTGATCCTTACTGACTTGTCTTGGTGTCATAAATTTCTACTTCTTTTGATGTCCCTTATGCCTCAAATAAAGGGAACGTTCATCAAGATGGAGTGTTTTAAAACGAAGCCATGCCCATCCCAAAAGAAGATGACAAGAGTCCATGGGAGCAATATCACATAATATTTCTTTCACACATTGCCATGTACTGAATTTGATCCATGCTTGATCCAGATGAAAGGTTGCTGGTAACTGGAGTTTCTCCATCAATCTTTGGCTCACAACATTGTTTTCGCTTCCGTAATTGAATGCAACTAAACATGGATGGTCTTCGGTTAAACACTTTGTATAATAATCTTCCTTTCCTATTCTAAATCTAGATAGTCAGGCTCTGAATACCAAATGATGTGAATCCACAGGGTTCGATTCGTTTGATTGATCTGTCATTGTTGGAATGCTAACAAGCAAGAAATTTGAGAAATTATTTCAAAACTAGAAAATGGAAACATAAAAGAAAATGGAACGGAAATTGATAGACATCACACTTCCAAGAATGGAAGATAAGCCTAAGAGTTGAAACACACAAAGGGATAAAGGACCTTTGATTAAACTCATGGATTCTTGAATCACTCAAGAACTTAGGAGAATCACTCTCACTAAGATAGATGAGATAAAACTCGTTTATTTTCTGAATAAAACTCAGCTTGCCTTCGTTGATGAAAATGGTTCAACTTATATAGGAGCTTTAACCATCAGAATTACAAAAGACACATAAATATCAATATCATCCCGCTTAAAGCTATTAATTAATGATCCACTCAAGCTAATGACGATGCGCTACTTAATGGTTGATTGTAACTGAAATTAAGGCTACCAAAAGTCATCCACCTTGATATGTAACAATAACAAATTCCATGCATTGTGTTTGACGAATTTGCTTCTTATGGACGGACCAAATGCATAATAAAGCACTATGAACAAGCTTCCTTTTTAAACATGGAAGTTGGTGTGTTTCATTCACATGCTTATCCTTTAGTTCCTGTAAAATGACATCACAAACTGTAGCAGAAAAAACATTGACGAATAAACTTTCTCTAGTTCCATTTATTTTTCTTTATTTTCCCTTTCTTCTGCAGTTTATATTACTTCTTTTTCTACTCTTTCTTTTTCTTTTTCCTCCTTCGGCCTACGTTGATCTTTACTGACTTGTCTTGGTGTCATAAATTTCTACTTCTTTTGATGTCCCTCAGGCCTCAAATAAAGGGAACGTTCATCAAAATGGAGTGTTTTAAAACGAAGCCATGCCCTATCCCAAAAGAAGATGACAAGAGTCCATGAGAGCAATATCACATAATACTTCTTTCACACATTGCCATGTACTGAATTTGATCCATGCTTGATCCAGATGAAAGGTTGCTGGTATCTGGAGCTTCTCCACCAATCTTTAGCTCACAACATTGTTTTCGCTTCCGTAATCGAATGCAACTAAACATGGGTGGCCTTCGGTTAAACACTTTGTATAATAAACTTCCTTTCCTATTCCAAATCTAGATAGCCAGGCTCTGAATACAAAATGATGTGAATCCACAGGGTTCTATTCGTTTGACTGATCTATCATTGTTGGAATGCTAACAAGCAAGAAATTTGAGAAATTATTTAAAACGAGAAAATGGAAACATAAAAGAAGATGGAACAGAAATTGATAGACATCACACTTCCAAGAATGGAAGATAAGCCTAAGAGTTGAAACACACAAAGGGATAAAGGACCTTTGATTAAACTCATGGATTCTTGAATCACTCAAGAACTTAGGAGAATCACTCTCACTAAGATAGATGAGATAAAACTCGTTTATTTTTTGCATAAAACTCAGCTTGCCTTCATTGATGAAAATGGTTCAACTTATATAGGAGCTTTAACCATCAGAATTACAAAAGAGACATAAATTTCAATATCATCCCGCTTAAAGCTATTGATTAATGATCCACTCAAACTAATAACGATCCGCTACTTAATGGTTGATTGTAACTGAATTTAAGGCTACCAAAAGTCATCCACCAACTTTGAGCAAAGGTCCTCTTGATCTTCCAAAGTTGGGTTCTTAAGTTGGCATATAGACCATTATTTCAACTTGAAGATAAAGCAAAACTAAAGCCCATTAATTGGTTAAGCACAAACACAATTTGGTCAACCAATTTTACAAAGCATTGGGCCCTTATTTAAATAAAAGAAACTGCATCAACACGGCGCATTAGTCATCCTCCATTTGACCCATATGCAATTCATATCATACCCTCCTTCTTCGTGAAGATTTTTCCCGAATCTTAAGACACTAGTTTTAATGTAAGTTTATTATGATCTTGTGAAGGATTTTTATTTTTTCACATGTTGAAACTAATTCTCTTCTTCCAGGATCAAATTGAACTTGATATTTGTTACTTTCCAATGGTTGCAATCCGTCGATAACATTTCTTGGTAACAGTACCCCACCTTGATATGTAACAATAAATAATTTCATGCATTGTGTTTGACGAATTTGCTTCTTATCGACGGACCAAATGCATAATGAAGCACTATGAACAAGCTTCCTTTTTAAACATGGAAGTTGGTGTGTTTCATTCACACGCTTATCCTTTTGTTCCAGTAAAATGACATCACAAACTGTAGAAGAGAAAACATTGACGAATAAACTTTCTCTAGTTCCATTTCTTTTTCTTTATTTTCCCTTCCTTCTGCAGTTTATATTACTTCTTGTTCTATTCTTTCTTCTCCTGTTTTCTCCTTCAGCCTACGTTGATCCTTAGTGAGTTGTCTTGGTGTCATAAATTTCTACTTCTTTTGATGTCCCTCACGCCTCAAATAAAGGGAACGTTCACCAAGATGGAGTGTTTTAAAACGATGCCATGCCCATCCCAAAAGAAGATGACAAGAGTCCATGGGAGCAATATCACATAATACTTCTTACACACATTGGCATGTACTGAATTTGATGCATGCTTGATCCAGATGAAAGGTTGCTGGTAACTGGAGTTTCTCCACCAATCTTTGGCTCACAACATTTTTTTCGCTTCCGTAATCGAATGCAACTAAACATGGATGGCCTTCGGTTAAACACTTTGTATAATAAACTTCCTTTCCTATTCCAAATCTAGATAGCCAGGCTCTGAATACTAAATGATGTGAATCCACAGGGTTCAATTCCTTTGACTGATCTATCATTGTTGGAATGCTAACAAGCAAGAAATTTGAGAAATTATTTCAAAACTAGAAAATGGAAACATAAAAGAAGATGGAACGGAAAATGATAGACATCACACTTCCAAGAATGGAAGATAAGCCTAAGAGTTGAAACACAAAAACGGATAAAAGACCTTTGATTAAACTCATGGATTCTTGAATCACTCAAGAACTTAGGAGAATCACTCTCACTAAGATAGATGAGATAAAACTCGTTTATTTTCTGAATAAAACTCAGCTTGCCTTCATTGATGAAAATGGTTCAACTTATATAGAAGCTTTAACCATCAGAATTACAAAAGATATAAATTTCAATATCATCCCGCTTAAAGCTATTAATTAATGACCCACTCAAACTAATAACATTCCGCTACTTAATGGTTGATTGTAACTGAATTTAAGGCTACCAAAAGTCACCCACAAACTTTGAGCAAAGGTCCTCTTGATCTTCCAAAGTTTGGTTCTTAAGTTGGCATATGGACCCTTATTTCAACTTGAAGATAAAGCAAAACTAAAGCCCATTAATTGATTAAGCACAAACACAATTTGGTCAACCAATTTTACACAGCATTGGGCCCTTATTTAAATAAAAGAAACTGCATCAACGCGGCGCATTAGTCATCCTCCATTTGACCCATATGCAATTCACATCATACCCTCCTTCTTCGAGAAGATTTGTCCCGAATCTTAAGACACTAGTTTTAATGTAAGTTTATTATGATCTTGTGAAGGATTTTTATTTTTTCCCAAGTTGAAACTAATTATCTACCTCCAGGATCATATTCAACTTGGTATTTGTTACTTTCCAATGGTTGCAATCCGTCGATAACATTTCTTGGCAACAGTACCCCACCTTGATATGTAACAACAAATAATTCCATGCATTGTGTTTGACGAATTTGCTTCTTATCGACGGACCAAATGCATCATAAAGCACTATGAACAAGCTTCCGTTTTAAACATGGAAGTTGGTGTGTTTAATTCACATGCTTATCCTTTTGCTCCTGTAAAATGACATCACAAACTATAGAAGAAAAAGCATTGACGAATAAACTTTCTCTAGTTCCATTTCTTTTTCTTTATTTTCCCTTCCTTCTGCAATTTATATTACTTCTTGTTCTATTCTTTCTTTTCCTTTTTCTCCTTCAGCCTACTTTGATCATTACTGACTTGTCTTGGTGTCATTAATTTCTACTTCTTTTGATGTCCCTCATGCCTCAAATAACGGGAACGTTCTTCAAGATGGAGTGTTTTAAAACCAAGCCATGCCCATCCCAAAAGAAGATGACAAGAGTCCATGGGAGCAATATCACACAATACTTCTTTCACACATTGCCATGTACTGAATTTGATGCATGTTTGATCCAGATGAAAGGTTGCTGGTAACTGTTGTTTCTCCACAAATCTTTGGCTCACAACATTGTTTTCGCTTCCGTAATCGAATGCAACTAAAACATGGATGGCCTTCGGTTAAACACTTTGTATAATAAACTTCCTTTCCTATTCCAAATCTAGATAGCCAGGCTCTAAATACCAAATGATGTGAATCCACAGGGTTCGATTCGTTTGACTGATCTATCATTGTTGGAATGCTAACAAGCAAGAAATTTGAGAAATTATTTAAAACTAGAAAATGGAAACATAAAAGAAGATGGAACGAAAATTGATAGACATCACACTTCCAAGAATGGAAGATAAGCCCAAGAGTTGAGACACACAAAGAGATAAAGGATCCTTGATTAAACTCATGGATTCTTGAATTACTCAAGAACTTAGGAGAATCATTCTCACTAAGATAGATGAGATAAAACTCGTTTATTTTCTGAATAACACTCAGCTTGCCTTCATTGATGAAAATGGTTCAACTTGTATAGGAGCTTTAACCATCAAAATTACAAAAGACACATAAATTTCAATATCATCCCGCTTAAAGCTATTAATTAATGATCCACTCAAACTAATAACGATCCGCTACTTAATGGTTGATTGTAACTCAATTTAAGGCTACCAAAAGTCATCCACAAACTTTGAGCAAAGGTCCTCTTGATCTTCCAAAGTTGGGTTCTTAAGTTGGCATATAGACCATTATTTCAACTTGAAGATAAAGCAAAACTAAAGCCCATTAATTGGTTAAGCACAAACACAATTTGGTCAACCAATTTTACAAAGCATTGGGCCCTTATTTAAATAAAAGAAACTTCATCAACACGGCGTATAGCCGTAGGGCACGCGACCTTAACCCACAAATGAAAATTGCAAAACAACACAACACTGGTAAGTCTTTACGTCAATATCTCCTCGAGACTGGGAGGCTGATGTCCCAGCCTAGGTACGCGGCACCAAACACATCCGCCAACCGCATACCAAAGCCCCCCCGGCTCAAGAAACACCCAACAAGGCTGATGACCGCCCACATCACATTACGCCATGGAAGGTCCCAACCCCTAGTATACGGCCCCCAGCAAAGCCTCGTGGCCGCTTACTCAAAGTCTTGCGGCCGTTTACTCAACCTAGGTCACACCAACCGCATACGCTACACCAAACGCCCTCCCTAGAGCACGGCCCTCAGCAGAACTGGGGACCGCATATTCACAGAAGGAAACCTCACAAGATACGCGGCCCTCGGCGACCACCCCGCGTTACGGACCACATACCCCACATTACAGATATCTTTCCACCAAATAGCCCAGATCCGCGACACAACCACTCCAGTCAACCTGAAACCCCAAAGATCCTCATGACCGAGTACCGAATACCATAAACCCCTGAAGGATCCTTTGGTAATTTTCTCCCTAAAACACTGGATCCAAGAATAGCCCATTCTAGGTAGGACCCACAGGTAAAATAGTATAAATAGCACACTGTTCCATGCATTGATTACGCATTAAATTATTCTGATACTCTGACATCACCAGTGCTGACTTAGGCATCAGAGTGTCTTTTACAGGTCCCCTGCTCCGCCCCCGGAAAGCGACAGAAGAACAGCCGATACCAGCCATCCGAAACCCTCAAGTGATCTGTGAGTTACAACCTTTGGTCCCGTAAGAACATCTGGCGCCCATCGTGGGGTCGAAGAGTACTTCACAGGTCTGAAGCAACCGCCCAAAAAGACAAGATGGTCTCCACGAGGAGCAGAATAGCAGACGTCCCCCCCGTGGTTCCAACTGCTGAAGTTGGAGACCCCGGAGCAGCCTCAGAGATCTCCCGCATTCTGGAGGCCCAATCCAGGATGCAACAAGAGTTCGCAGAGTACAAGAAAAGAAACGTAGATGAAATGGAAGCATTGAGAGAGGAAAATTCTCGCCTTAGGCGGAAGATAGAAGCAGACCAAGCAGCTGAGGAGCCCTACCAACCTCGGTCAAGGGTGGATGTTCCCCCAAACTCAAGGGTCACTGTCCTCCCCACTCAAGAGTTGACATCCATCCAACTGAAGACAAAAGCGAATACAGGCCCGCCGGGCCAACAACAGGTGGTAACTACAGCTCCTTCGCCTCGAAGAGGAATCGTCACCACCCCTTCATAGACGGGATCGCAGAAACTCCCCTACCCCATAAGTGGAAAGCGCCCACTGTGACGTATGACGGCACAACGGACCCAGACGAATTCGTATCTATTTACACCAACCAGGTGGGATTATATTCCACGGACGACGCCGTCCTATGTAAGTCGTTTTCGGTGGCCCTCAGAGGGTCGGCTTTAGAGTGGTTCATGAGCCTTCCTCCCTACACCATTGACTCCTTCACCACGCGTACCACCACCTTCACCACCCAGTTCGACACGAGTCGTCGCCACGACCTCACCACAATTGCCCTCCTCAATCTCAGGCACGAGGAGGGAGAACCTCTCCGAGTTTTTATCGACAGATTTGGCACCATAGCCATGAAAATCAAGGACCTCACCCCTAATCTCATATTGATGTACATGATGACCTCCCTCCGGCCAGGACCCTTTGCTGATGAGTTAGCAATGCGTCCCCCCATAAGCATGCAGGAGCTTAGGAAAAGAGCGGCCATGTTTATCAGAGTCGAGGACATGAGGCGATACCAAAGTAACGCTCAGACCCCCTCAGCACAAACCAACATCAGGAGGCCTAATAAAGAGCCCCCCCCCCCCCCCCCCCGCATGAACAGAACCGTCCGATGGAGCGAAGACCCGCTAAGTTCTCCAACTACGCTCCCTTGAACGCACCCAGATCTCGCATACTAGACGAAGTCCTGCAGGCAGAACTCATCCCCCCGCCTAGGAAGTACCAAAACCCGCCTAATGTGGACCTGAGCAAGTACTGCCATTGCCATCGCAACAACGGCCATACGACTGATGAATGCGATACACTGCGGGACAAGATAGAAGAACTCGTGCGGGCTAGACATCTCAAACATTACATAAGAGAAACCGGGGAAGGCCCACCCAGACCTCGTTATGGGAGAAATGACAATAGGCGAGTCAAGCAATGAACGAACCAGCGAACTGAGCGCAGAGAGCCAAGAAGAGAACCTGCAAGAACCCAACATACAAAACAAAGAGCGCCAACCCAACCACTACCTAGACGAACCGACGATAGACCACCCCTACGCGGAACAATCAAAACCATATCTGGAGGATTTGCCGGAGGAGGGAGGTCATCCTCCTCCAGGAAAAGGCACCTAAGAGCAGTCCAATCAGTATATGCTGTGTCCGGCAGAACGATAAGAAGAATGTCACCCATCACCTTCTTAGACTCAGACTTTCAAGGCACCGACCCCAACCAAGACGACCCCATGGTCATAACCATAGAAGTTGAAAACTTCGCAGTCAAGAAAGTGCTCATCGACCAAGGAAGCTCCGTGGATATCTTATATTGGAAAACTTTCAACAAACTGCAGATACCCCTAGCCGACCTCACTCCCCATAATGAACCGATATACGGGTTCTCAGGCGAAAGGGTCCCAACCAAAGGGTATATCGACCTCCACACAACCTTTGGAGAAGGCAGGCAAACGAAAACCATACCCATCCGCTACCTAGTTGTGGAGGCACACACATCCTACAACATACTTCTGGGAAGACCATCCATCAACGCCTTGGGAGCCATCGTATCCACCCCACACCTCGCCATGAAATTCCCATCCTCGCAGGGCGACATAATCACGGTACACGGCGACCAGCGCGCCGCCAGGGAATGCTATATAGCAAGCCTAAAACTTCCCCACCCACCCTTGACAACCCACAATATCGAGCAATCCCCGGCCAAAGCAGCCCTGGCAGGCGACGACCTCGACCCCAGAATAAACTCCGAAGCCAGGGTCGAGCCCGTTGGGGACATAAGACACTTCCCCCTCGAACAGCAAAATCGATTCCTCCAAATTGGCACCACCCTCCCCAAAGGAGAAGAGCACCACATCGAACACATCCTTAAACAGAACACCGATCTTTTCGCTTGGTCCGCCGCAGATCTCCCTGGTGTACACCCCAAGATAGCCTCCCACAAGTTGTCCGTCTTCCCCCACGCCAAACCTGTTTCACAAAAGAAGAGGAAACTCGGAGAAAGCAGAGGACAAGCAGCAATCGAAGAAGCCAATAAACTCAAGCAGGCCGGATTCGTCGGTGAAGCCCAGTATACAACCTAGCTAGCAAACGTAGTGCTAGTAAAGAAACCCAGTGGCAAGTGGCGCATGTGCGTCGACTACACGGACCTAAACAAAGCATGCCCGAGAGATGCCTACCCACTTCCTAGCATCGACAGACTAGTCGATGGGGCTACGGGACACGCGGTACTTAGTTTCCTTGATGCCTATTCCGGCTACAATCAGATACCCATGGCCGATGAGGACAAGCTTAAAACCGCTTTCATCACCGAGGCGGCCAACCTTTTCTATAAGGTCATGCCCTTTGGCCTCAAGAACGCCGGCGCAACGTACCAGCGCCTCATGGATAGAGTCTTTCACCCACTCCTCGGCAGAACAGTGGAGGTTTACGTAGATGATATTATAGTAAAATCCCCTAACCCCAAGCAGCACTCAACAGATTTGGCCGAAGTCTTCAAGGCCCTACGAACGTATAACATCAGACTCCACCCCGAGAAATATACCTTCAGGGTCGACAGCGGCAAGTTCCTCGGCTTCATGCTCACACAACGCGGAATCGAAGCAAACCCCGAAAAATGCCAAGCAATAATCGACATGAGAAGTCCCACAAACGTCAAGGAAGTGCAACGCCTAGTGGGCAGGTTAACCGCCATCTCACGTTTTCTCCCCAAGTTGGCCGACAAAACCAAACCAATGATCAAGTTACTAAAGAAATCATCCAAGTTCGTTTGGGACGAGACCTGCGAACAAAACTTCAACACTTTGAAACAGCTGCTAACCACCCCCCCCAATTCTCACCAAACCAGACCTCAACCTTCCCCTCGTCATGTACATAGCGGCATCTGCGAGCGCACTCAGCTCCGCCCTCGTCCAAGAGAAAGACAACACCCAACAACCCATATATTTCACCAGCCGAATCCTCCAGGACACAGAAACGTGATACCAGATGATTGAAAAAGTAGCCCTTGCGCTGATAACCGCAGCACGACGATTACGCCCATACTTTCAGTCCCACACAATCATCGTCAGAACGGACCACCCTGCACAAAAAATCCTTCAAAAACCAGATTTGGCAGGACGACTATCTTCTTGGGCCATCGAAATGTCCGAATTCAACATCCGGTACGAGCCACACGGACCCATCAAAGCACAATGCTTAGCAGACTTCACCAACGACCTTCAGAACCACCCATCCACCCAAGACACTTGGTGGACGATGCATGTAGATGGCTCCTCAAACCCCCAAGGTGCCGGTGCAGGAATAGTACTGGAAGGCCCCGACGACATCCTCGTCGAGCAATCCCTCCGCTTCAATTTCAAAACTTCCAACAATCAAGCAGAATACGAAGCCATAATAGCCGGCCTCAATCTAGCACGCGATGTCGGTGCCAAGAAGCTACTTTGCAAAACAGACTCCAAGCTCACAGTGGGGCACCTCAACGGCGACTATCAAGTCAAGGACACCTTGCTCTCGCAATACTACCACATGGTAACTGCCCTAATCGAACACTTCGAGGCTTTCAAGATCGAATATGTCCCTAGAAGTAACAACACCAGAGCCGATATCCTCTCCAAGCTCGCTAGCACTAAGAAGAAGGGGCGATACAAGTCACTTTTGCAGCACACCCTGAGCATACCCTCCATCGAACAAACTAATCAATGCCTCAACATTACCACAGCCGGCACCTGGATGGAACCTTTTGTCAAGTACCTAGAAGAAGGAACCACCCGGCAAACGAAGACAAAGGTTGGGCCCGGAAAGCGGCGTGCTATACTTTAGTCGAGGGTGAACTATTCAGAAGAGGCTTCAGCAGACCCTTGCTCAAGTGCGTCACACGCGAGCAAGCCGAATATGTCATGCAAGAAATACACCAAGGAACTTGTGGCTATCACTCGGGCCCCAAGACCATGGCCACCAGGATATTGCGAGCCGGCTACTACTAGCCGACAATGGAGGGAGATTGCACCACGTATGTTAGAAAGTGCGTTCAATGTCAAAAGCAGGGTCCCGTGACGCACGTACCCCAGGAAGAACTCCACCACGTGTCCTCACCATGGCCATTCTCCAAATGGGGAATGGACATAGTCGGCCCTTTCGCACCAGGTAAAGGCCAAGTGAAATTCCTACTTATCACGGTCGATTACTTTTCCAAGTGGATCGAGGCAGAACCCCTTGCCACCATAACTGCCAACCAAGTGCAGCATTTCGTCTGGAAGAACATCATATGTCGTTACGGAATACCTCACACCATCATAACTGACAACGGCCGCCAGTTCATAGACAAGGGCCTCAGCGAATTCTACCGCAACTTGAAAATCACACATATAACCAGTTCCGTCGAGCACCCCCAAACAAACGGTCAAGCAGAAGCTGCAAACAAAGTCCTCCTCGGCCAACTCAAGAAGCGGTTTGACGGGGCAAAGGGGAAATGGCCAGACGAGCTCCTCAAAGTACTCTGGGCATATAGATGCACGCCCCAATCCTCCACCCACGAGGCACCATACGCCCTTGTCTACGGCACCGATGTTGTGATTCCCGTAGAAATCAGACAACCATCCCTACGCCAGCAACACCACAACACACAATCCAATGACGATTGTATGAATACCCATCTCGACCTTCTGTACGAAGCACGAGAAAAGGCACACATCCAAGACCTTGCGACCAAATTAAGAGCCGCTAGAAGATACAACTCCAAACTCAAGCTGCGCTCTCTCCACAAGGGCGACTTAGTCTGGAGGATGACCAGTAAAGCACGGAAACACGAAGGCAAATTCTCACCAAACTGGGAGGGCCCATTCCGTATACTAAAGGACGTCGGCAAAGGAGCATATCGTCTGGAGAAACTTTCTGGGGAACCACTACCCAGCACTTGGAACATTTCACATTTAAAGTTTTATTTTAGTTGAACAGTACTTGTAATCAGATGTACTCTTTCCTCCCCTGACATTTTTCCCTAAGTAGGGTTTTGGCCAGGAAGGTTAACGAGGCATCCACCCACCAATATATTACAAGGAATCCATTACTCAAGATTTGTCCTATCGCAACTCCCAGCCACTACTTTAAGTGCCACTAGTCGATATTAAAGCTAACACTCCCAGCCACTACTCTTAGTGCCGCTAGTCGATATTACGAACTAACACTCCCAGCCATTGCTCTAAGTGCCGCTGGTCGATATTAAGAACTCATACTCCCAACCACTGCTCTAAGTGCCGCTGGTCGATATTAAGAACTAAAATTCCCAGCCACTATTCTAAGTGCCGCTGGTCGAAACTCAGACTAACACCCCCAGCCACTACTCTAAGTGTCGTTGGTCGATATTAAGAACTAACGTTCCCGGTCACTGACCCAAGTGTCGCTGGTCGAAATCTATTCAAATTCCTAGCCACTACCCTAAGTGCCGCTAGTCGAAAGCTAAAACGAGTATCCTCAACCACTCCTCCAAAATGCCGAGCGGTAATACACTATCAAGAAACTCATTCACTAAACATGATATATCAACCCAAGCGCATTATATAACAGAAACAAATCACGTCACCATTAAACCAACCGCACGTATACGCAAATACATAAACCTCAACTGAGCAAGAAGTATAACGATATACCACATGAAATCGAATATGAACAAACAAGCTTGGCATTCATTTCCAAATAACGTTCCCACCATACAAGTCAATACATAGCGGCCCTCTCGGATTAGCACAACAAAAGAGAGGTACCCAAACAAGCAAATCAAAATTAAGCTCTCAACAAACAAAGGCCCATAGCCACATTACGAAAATTACAAAGATTTCGGCGCCCTCGGCCCCAAGAAACTACGCTAAACAACCTACTCCTCCCCTGCGTCATTATCCCCATCAGCAGCCTCGGCTTCGACCTCTTCACCCACACCTTCCTCGTTGGAAGCACGGTCATCACCAACGTTTATTGGAGTCGTCATCAAAGTGCCCTCCTCATCCCGTGCAACCTCCTCGCCCTCGGCCAGCGCCTTCAGTTTGCTGATCTCCGCCACGTCCAACATCTTGTTATCATAGATGTCCAAATTTACGTTGAAACGACAGTCGGTGACAGAGACCTCTTTATACAAAAAATCAGCCTGCCTCAATGCCTTCTCAAACCCCTTTACATGTTCCGTATACACGGCCTGCTATAAGCCGCTAATCTCATCGGCCGCCTCCTCAGACTCTGCTTTCCTCCTTGCCTGCAACTCATCCACCTCCCCTTGCTTTAACTTCAATTTTTTCTCCGCGGCCAACACGCCCACCTTCAACTTCTTCACCTCAGCCTCCAACTTCTTCTTCTCCTCATCCCATGTACGCTGATCAAGCTCCACCTGCACTTTCAACGTAGCCAGCTCGTCGGCCAGTTTCTTCTTGTCACCCGCAGCGATCTCTTCCTGCATCACGGCTGACAACTGGCGCCCCAGCACAAGTCCACGGGATGTATACTCATTCCATGCCCTCATAATCAGCCCAGGATCGGCGGCCTCAACAAGTGCAACCTCCAGATCCGTCAACTTGATCTCCACTCCCTTCCTCATCTGCACCTTCGCCTTCTCAAAACCGCCTAAGTCCGGGTTGTTAGTTCCACCAGGCGCAACACCCCCGTCTTGGCGAGAGCTCTCAACCTTTTCCTATCCTTACCAACCCCCTTCAGCTTTGAGACAGTCGGCCTTTTCGCAGCAGGATGAACCGTCTCCACCACAGGACCAGCCAAAGCAGGGCCTTTAGAAGAACCCTCCCCCTTCGAAGAAGCCGCTAGCTGATCCCTGATTTTAGCAAATAAATCTTCTGAAGCCCCCACTTTCTTTGCGTAATGAGCCATCACACCTGCAAAAACGCAACACATTTAGATTAGTCCAACACGCGAACCCATACAGCTACCAGAAAACATACCACAAACATCCTGCCCCGGATCATCCGTCAAGTAGCAACACAATCCACTTCCCAGGAGCCCTAGGCGACAATCTTTCCAAAACTTCTACAACCCGCCTACTGGCTAAATCCAACGTATCTTTAGACACCAACTCCCACTTGGTAGGAGAACTCGTCCAATACAGCGGAAACCTCGCCACACCCGCCTCATCCAAATACCACGGCTCATTCCCTGCCTCCATACTCACACGGAAAAACCCATCTTTAAAATTCTTGAAAGATTGGGTGAACCCATCCAACACGCAACTCCTTGGTCTACACACTAGTGACACCCAACTGCACGGATCCTTCGGCCTCGTCACATAAAAGTACAAAAAGCTCTCGGCGGTCGCCTCCAACCCAAGCGCCCTACACAACAGTCTGAACGCTTGCAAACTACCCCAGCTGTTCGGATGCAACTTGGTAGGCGCCACGTTCAACAACCTAAGGGCACCCATCGTGAAGTTGTCAAACGGAAGCCGGATGTGCAACTTCACAAACATACATGAATACATGTAAAAGAAGTCAGCAGTAGCCCCCTCTCTGCCATGACATACACACTCCACGGCACTCACCCGCTCCACTCTCATCGTGTCCGGATCAAAACCCCTCTCAAAAAGGTATATGCTATTTAACCAAGATCTAAGCATCCGAGACCATCTATACTTCGAGTAGCAATTTCTCACACCTTCAGCCACCCAAACATACCCGTTCCGCTTCGGCCATAGGGACTCGGCGTGCTCGCTAGGCGGATCCTACCGCACCTCCCGCTCCACCTCAACTCGCAATGACTCAGACGAGCTACTGAGAAACTCCAACCTTAATTCTCCATAACTCGCGTCAGACTCCCCGAAATTAGAACCATGAGAAGAGGACGACATACCTTCATAAGAAACAACACGGCCAATTCACGCAACTATCCTTAATCCCCAGCCGCTTTCTCTCTTCGCAAAGTCAAGAGCACAACTCAAGTATGACCCAACCACCACCCATGAGCCTTAAAGACCAAACACGCACCCTTTCATATCCCACACCAAACAGTGCAAGCCCAAGGCCCAAACCCCTTCGAAAAACGCACCCTAGCGCAAAACAGTACAACCCAAACGTCGCATCAATTCAATGCACCCTAACACCCCTATAGCACCTTCTGACAGCCACCTACGAACTCCTACTCAACCCTGGAAATCACCCAAACCGGCGCATACATAGCGGCCTCTCCACAACAAAGCCCCCCCCCACCGCCATCCAGTAAGTCTTTACATCACTCCGTTTCCTCAAGACTGAGAGGCTGGTATAGCCGTAGGGCACGCGACCTTAACCCACAAATGAAAATTGCAAAATAACACAACACCGGTAAGTCTTTACGTCAATATCTCCTCAAGACTGGGAGGCTGATGTCCCAGCCTAGGTACGCGGCACCAAACACATCCGCCAACCGTATACCAAAGCCCCCCCCCCCCCCCCCGGCTCAGGAAACACCTAACAAGGCTGATGATCGCCCACATCACATTACGCCATGGAAGGTCCCAACCCCTAGTATATGGCCCCCAGCAAAGCCTCGTGGCCGCTTACTCAAAGTCTTGCGATCGTTTACTCAACCTAGGTCACACCAACCGCATACGCTACACCAAACGCCCTCCCTAGAGCACGGCCCTCAGCAGAACTAGGGACCGCATATTCACAGAAGGAAACCTCACAAGATACGCGGCCCTCGACAACCAACCTGGTGGCCGCCCACCCCACGTTATGGACCGCATACGCCACATTACAGATATCTTTCCACCAAATAGCCCAGATCCGTGACACAACCACTCCAGTCAACCTGAAACCCCAAAGATCCTCATGACCGAGTACCGAATATTGTAAACCCTAGAAGGATCCTTTGGTAATTTCCTCCCTAAAACACTGGATCCAAGAATAGCCAAAAAGGGGATGATTTGGCCAGAACGCCCATTCCAGGTAGGACCCACAGGTAAAATAGTATAAATAGCACACTGTTCCATGCATTGATTACGCATTAAATTAAAATGGAAACGTAAAAGAAGATGGAACGAAAATTGATAGACATCACACTTCCAAGAATGGAAGATAATCCTAAGAGTTGAGACACACAAAGGGATAAAGGATCTTTGATTAAACTCATGGATTCTTGAATCACTCAAGAACTTAGGAGAATCATTCTCACTAAGATAGATGAGATAAAACTCGTTTATTTTCTGAATAACACTCAGCTTGCCTTCATTGATGAAAATGGTTCAACTTCTATAGCAGCTTTAACCATCAGAATTACAAAAGACACATAAATTTCAATATCATCTCGCTCAAAGGTATTAATTAATGATCCACTCAAACTAATAACGATCCGCTACTTAATGGTTGATTGTAACTGAATTTAAGGCTACCAAAAGTCATCCACAAACTTTGAGCAAAGGTCCTCTTGATCTTCCAAAGTTTGGTTCTTAAGTTGGCATATACACCCTTATTTCAACTTGAAGATAAAGCAAAACTAAAGGCCACTAATTGGTTAAGCACAAACACAATTTGGTCAGCCAATTTTACAAAGCATTGGGCCCTTATTTAAATAAAACAAACTGCATCAACACTGAGCATTAGTCATCCTCCATTTGACCCATATGCAATTCACATCATACCCTCCTTCTTCGAGAAGATTTGTCCCGAATCTTAAGACACTAGTTTTAATATAAGTTTATTATGATCTTGTGAAGGAATTTTATTTTTTCACAAGTTGAAACTAACTCTCATCTTCCAGGATCAAATTCAACTTGATATTTGTTACTTTCCAATGGTTGCAATCCGTCGATACCATTTCTTGGCAACAGTACCCCACCTTGATATAAAACAATAAATAATTCCATGCATTGTGTTTGACAAATTTGGTTCTTATCGACGGACCAAATGCATAATAAAGCACTATGAACAAGCTTCCTTTTTAAACATGGAAGTTGGTGTGTTTTATTCACATGCTTATCCTTTTGTTCCTGTAAAATGACATCACAAACTGTAGTAGAACAAACATTGACGAATAAACTTTCTTTAGTTCTATTTCCTTTTCTTTAATTTCCCTTCCTTCTGCAGTTTATACTACTTCTTTTTCTGTTTTCTCCTTCAGCCTACGTTGATCCTTACTGACTTTTCTTGGTGTCATAAATTTCTACTTCTTTTGATGTCCGTCATGCCTCAAATAAAGGGAACGTTCATCAAGATGGAGTGTTTTAAAACGAAGCCATGCCCCATCCCAAAAGAAGATGACAAGAGTCCATGGGAGCAATATCACATAATACTTCTTTCACACATTGCCATGTACTGAATTTGATCCATGCTTGTCCAGATGAAAGGTTGCTGGTAACTGGAGTTTCTCCACCAATCTTTGGCTCACAACATTGTTTTCGCTTCCGTAATCGAATGCAACTAAACATGGATGGCCTTCGGTTAAACACTTTGTATAATAAACTTCATTTCCTATTCCAAATCTAGATAGCCAGGCTCTGAATACCAAATGATGTGAATCCACAGGGTTCGATTCGTTTGACTGATCTATCATTGTTGGAATGCTAACAAGCAAGAAATTTGAGAAATTATTTAAAACGAGAAAATGGAAACATAAAAGAAGATGGAACGGAAATTGATAGACATCACACTTCCAATAATGGAAGATAAGCCTAAGAGTTGAAACACACAAAGGGATAAAGGACCTTTGATTAAACTCATGGATTCTTGAATCAATCAAGAATTTAGGAGAATCACTCTCACTAAGATCAATGAGATAAAACTCGTTTATTTTCTGAATAAAACTCAGCTTGCCTTCATTGATAAAAATGGTTCAACTTATATAGGAGCTTTACCATCAAAATTACAAAAGACACATAAATTTCAATATCATCCCGCTTAAAGCTATTAATTAATGATCCACTCAAGCTAATGACGATGCGCTACTTAATGGTTGATTGTAACTGAATTTAACGCTACCAAAAGTCATCCACAAACTTTGAGCAAAGGTCCTATTGATCGACCAAAGGTTGGTTCTTAAGTTGGCATATGGACCCTTATTTCAACTTGAAGATAAAGCAAAACTAAAGCCCATTAATTGGTTAAGCACAAACACAATTTGGTCAGCCAATTTTACAAAGCATTGGGCCCTTATTTAAATAAAAGAAATTGCATCAACACTGCGCATTAGTCATCCTCCATTTGACCCATATGCAATTCACATCATACCCTCCTTCTTCGAGAAGATTTGTCCCGAATCTTAAGACACTAGTTTTAATGTAAGTTTATTATGATCTTGTGAAGGAATTTTATTTTTTCACAAGTTGAAACTAATTCTCATCATCCAGGATCAAATTCAACTTGATATTTGTTACTTTCCAATGGTTGCAATCCGTCGATAACATTTCTTGGCAACAGTACCCCACCTTGATATGAAACAATAAATAATTCCATGCATTGTGTTTGACGAATTTGCTTCTTATCGACGGACCAAATGCATAATAAAGCACTATGAACAAGCTTCCTTTTTAAACATGGAAGTTGGTGTGTTTCATTTACATGGTTATCCTTTTGTTCCTGTAAAATGACATCACAAACTGTAGAAGAACAAACATTGACGAATAAACTTTCTCTAGTTCCATTTCCTTTTCTTTAATTTACCTTCCTTATGCAGCTTATATTACTTCTTTTTCTATTCTTTCTTTTTCTGTTTTCTCCTTCAGCCTACGTTGATCCTTACTGACTTTTCTTGGTGTCATAAATATCTACTTCTTTTGATACCCTCATGCCTCAAATAAAGGGAACATTCATCAAGATGAAGTGTTTTAGAACGAAGACATGCCCATCCCAAAAGAAGATGACAAGAGTCAATGGGAGCAATATCACATAATACTTCTTTCACACATTGCCATGTACTGAATTTGATCCATGCTTGATCCAAATGAAAGCTTGCTGGTAACTGGAGTTTTTCCACCAATCTTTAGCTCACAACATTGTTTTCGCTTCCGTAATCGAATGCAACTAAACATGGATGGCCTTCGGTCAAAAACTTTGTATAATAAACTTCCTTTCCTATTCCAAATCTAGATAGCCAGGCTCTGAATACCAAATAATGTGAATCCACAGGGTTCGATTCGTTTGACTGATCTATCATTGTTGGAATGCTAACAAGAAGAAATTTGAGAAATTATTTAAAACGAGAAAATGGAAACATAAAAGAAGATGGAACGAAAATTGATAGAAATTACACTTCCAAGAATGGAAGATAAGCCTAAGAGTTGAAACACACTAAGGCATAAAGGACCTTTGATTAAACTCATGGATTCTTGAACCATTCAAGAACTTACGAGAATCACTCTCACAAAGATAGATGAGATAAAACTCATTTTTTTCTGAATAAAACTCAGCCTGCCTTCATTGATGAAAATGGTTCAACTTATATAGGAGCTTTAACCATCAGAATTACAAAAGACACATAAATTTCAATATCATCCCGCTTAAAGCTATTAATTAATGATCCACTCAAGCTAATAACGATCCGCTACTTAATGGTTGATTGTAACTGAATTTAAGGCTATCAAAAGTCATCCAAAAACATTGAGCAAAGGTCCGCTTGATCTTCCAAAGGTTGGTTCTTAAGTTGGCATATGGACCCTTATTTCAACTTGAAGATAAAGCAAAACTAAACCCCGTTAATTGTTTATGCACAAACACAATTTGGTCATCCAATTTTACAAAGCATTGGGCCCTTATTTAAAAAATAACAGAAACTGCATCAACACGGCGCATTAGTCATCCTCCATTTGACTATTATGCAATTCACATCATACCCTCCTTCTTCGAGAAGATTTGTCCCGAATCTTAAGACACTAGTTTTAATGTAAGTTTATTATGATCTTGTGAAGGACTTTTATTTTTTCAAAAGTTGAAACTAATTTTCTTCTTCCAGGATCAAATTCAACTTGATATATGTTACTTTCCAATGGTTGCAATCGGTCGATAACATTGCTTCGCCACAGTACCTCACCTTGATATGCAACAATAAATAATTCCACGCATTGTGTGTGACGAATTTGCTTCTTATCGACGGACCAAATGCGTAATAAAGCACTAGGAACAAGCTTCCTTTTTATACATGGAAGTTCGTGTGTTTCATTCACATGCTTATCCTTTGGTTCCTTTAAGATGACATCACAAACTATAGAAGAAAAAACATTGACGAATAAACTTTCTCTAGTTCCATTTCTTTTTCTTTTTTTTCCCTTCCTTCTACAGTTTATATTACTTCTTTTTCTATTCTTTCTTCTCCTGTTTTCTCCTTTAGCCTACGTTGATCCTTACTGACCTGTCTCGGTGTCATAAATTTCTACTTCTTTTGATGTCCCTCATGCCTCAAATAAATGGAACGTTCATCAAGATGGATTGTTTAAAAACGAAGCCATGCCCATCCCAAAAGAAGATGACAAGAGTCCATGGGAGCAATATCACATAATACTTCTTACACGCATTGCCATTTACTGAATTTGATGCATGCTTGATCCAGATGAAAGGTTGCTAGTAACTGGTTTTTCCCCACCAATCTTTGGCTCACAACATTGTTTTCACTTCCGTAATAGAATGCAACTAAACATGGATGGCCTTCGGTTAAACACTTTGTATAATAAACTTCATTTCCTATTCAAAATCTAGATAGCCAAGCTCCGAATACAAAATGATGTGAATCCACAGGGTTCGATTCGTTTGACTGATCTATCATTGTTGGAATGCTAACAAGCAAGAAAATTGAGAAATTATTTAAAACGAGAAAATGGAAACATAAAAGAAGATGGAACGGAAATTGATAGACATCACACTTCAAAGAATAGAAGATAAGCTTAAGAGTTGAGACACACATAGGGATAAAGGACCTTTGATTAAACTCATGGATTCTTGAATCACTCAAGAACTTGGGAGAATCACTCTCACTAAGATAGATGAGATAAAACTCGTTTTTTTTCTGAATAAAACTCAGCTTGCCTTCATTGATGAAAATGGTTCAACTTATATAGGAGCTTTAACCATAAGAATTACAAAAGACACATAAATTTCAATATCATCCCGCTAAAGCTATTAATTAATGATCCACTCAAGCTAATAACGATCCACTGCTTAATGGTTGATTGTAACAGAATTTAAGGCTACCAAAAGACATCCACAAACATTGAGCAAAGGTCATCTTGATCTTCCAAAGGTTGGTTCTTAAGTTGGCATATGGACCCTTATTTCAACTTGAAGATAAAGCAAAACTAAAGCCCATTAATTGCTTAAGCACAAACACAATTTGGTCAGCCAATTTTACAAAGCATTGGGCCCTTATTTAAAAAATAACAGAAACTGCATCAACACAGCACATTAGTCATCCTCCATTTGACCCATATGCAATTCACATCATACCCTCCTTCTTCGAGAAGATTTGTCCCAAATCTTAAGACACTAGTTTTAATGTAAGTTTATTATGATCTTGTGAAGGACTTTTATTTTTTCACAAGTTGAAACTAATTCTCTTCTTCCAGTATCAAATTCAACTTGATAATTGTTACTTTCCAATGGTTACAATTCGTCGATAACATTTCTTGGCAAGAGTACCCCACCTTGATATGTAACAATAAATAATTCTATGCATTGTGTTTGACGAATTTGCTTCTTATCGACGGACCAAATGCATAATAAAGCACTATGAACAAGCTTCCTTTTTAAACATGGATGTTGGTGTGTTTCATTCACATGCTTATCCTTTGGTTCCTTTAAAATGACATCACAAACTATGGAAGAAAAAACATTGACGAATAAACTGTCTCTAGTTCCATTTCTTTTTCTTTTTTTTCCCTTCCTTCTACAGTTTATATTACTTCTTTTTCTATTCTTTCTTCTCCTGTTTTCTCCTTTAGCCTACGTTGATCCTTACTGACCTGTCTCGGTGTCATAAATTTCTACTTCTTTTGATGTCCCTCATGCCTCAAATAAATGGAACGTTCATCAAGATGGATTGTTTAAAAACGAAGCCATGCCCATCCCAAAAGAAGATGACAAGAGTCCATGGGAGCAATATCACATAATACTTCTTACACGCATTCCATTTACTGAATTTGATGCATGCTTGATCCAAATGAAAGGTTGCTGGTAACTGGTTTTTCCCCACCAATCTTTGGCTCACAACATTGTTTTCACTTCCGTAATAGAATGCAACTAAACATGGATGCCCTTCGGTTCAACACTTTGTATAATAAACTTCCTTTCCTATTCAAAATCTAGATAGCCAGGCTCCGAATACCAAATGATGTGAATCCACAGGGTTCGATTCGTTTGACTGATCTATCATTGTTGGAATGCTAACAAGCAAGAAATTTGAGAAATTATTTAAAACGAGAAAATGGAAACATATAAGAAGATGGAACGGAAATTGATAGACATCACACTTCCAAGAATGGAAGATAAGCCTAAGCGTTGAAACACACAGAGGGATAAAGGACCTTTGATTAAACTCATGGATTCTTAAATCACTCAAGAACTTAGGAGAATCACTCTCACTAAGATAGTTCAGATAAAACTTGTTTATTTTCTGAATAAAACTCAGCTTGCCTTCATTGATGAAAACGGTTCAACTTATATAGGAGCTTTAACCATAAGAATTACAAAAGACACATAAATTTCAATATCATCCCGCTAAAGCTATTAATTAATGATCCACTCAAGCTAATAAGGATCCACTGCTTAATGGTTGATTGGAACAGAATTTAAGGCTACCGAAAGTCATCCACAAACATTGAGCAAAGGTCATCTTGATCTTCCAAAGGTTGGTTCTTAAGTTGGCATATGGACCCTTATTTCAACTTGAAGATAAAGCAAAACTAAAGCCCATTAATTGGTTAAGCACAAACACAATTTGGTCAGCCAATTTTACAAAGCATTGGGCCCTTATTTAAAAAATAACAGAAACTGCATCAACACAGCACATTAGTCATCCTCCATTTGACCCATATGCAATTCACATCATACCCTCCTTCTTCGAGAAGATTTGTCCCGAATCTTAAGACACTAGTTTTAATGTAAGTTTATTATTATGATCTTGTGAAGGACTTTTATTTTTTCACAAGTTGAAACTAATTCTCTTCTTCCAGTATCAAATTCAACTTCATAATTGTTACTTTCCAACGGTTGCAATCCGTCCATAACATTTCTTGGCAACGGTACACCACCTTGATATGTAACCATAAATAATTCCATGCATTGTGTTTGACGAATTTGCTACTTATCGGCGGACCAAATGCATAATAAAGAACTATGAACAAGCTTCCTTTTTAAACATGGAAGTTGGTGTGTTTCATTCACATGCTTATCCTTTTGTTCCTGTAAAATGACATCACAAACTGTAGAAGAAAAAACATTGACGAATAAACTTTCTCTAGTTCCATTTCTTTTTCTTTATTTTCCCTTCCTTCTGCAGTTTATATTACTTCTTGTTCTATTCTTTCTTCTCCTGTTTTTTCCTTCAGCCTACGTTGATCCTTACTGACTTGTCTTGGTGTCATAAATTTCTACTTCTTTTGATGTCCCTCATGCCTAAAATAAAGGGAACGTTCATCAAGATGGAGTGTTTTAAAACGAAGCCATGCCCATCCCAAAAGATGATGATTAGATTCCATGGGAGCAATATCACATAATACTTCTTTCAAACATTGCTATGTACTGAATTTGATGCACGCTTGATCCAGATGAACGGTTGCTGGTAACTAGAGTTTCTCCACCAATCTTTGGCTCACAACATTGTTTGCGCTTCCGTAATCGAATGCAACTAAACATGGATGGCCTTCGGGTAAACACTTTATATAATAAACTTTCTTTCCTATTCCAAATCTAGATAGCCAGGCTCTGAATACCAAATGTTGTGAATCCACAGGGTTCGATTCGTTTGACTGATCTATCATTGTTGGAATGCTAACAAGCAAGAAATTTGAGAAATTATTTAAAATGAGAAAATGGAAACATAAAAGAAGATGGAACAGAAATTGATAGACATCACACTTCCAAGAATGGAAGATAAGCCTAAGCGTTGAAACACACAGAGGGATAAAGGACCTTTGATTAAACTCATGGATTCTTAAATCACTCAAGAACTTAGGAGAATCACTCTCACTAAGATAGATATGATAAAACTCGTTTACTTTTTGAATAAAACTCAGCTTGCCTTCATTGATGAAAATGGTTCAACTTATATAGGGGCTTTAACCATCAGAATTACAAAAGACACATAAATTTCAATATCATCCCGCTTAAAGCTATTAAATAATGATCCACTCAAGCTAATAACGATCCGCTACTTAATTGTTGATTGTAACTGAATTTAAGGCTACCAAAAGTCATCCACAAACTTTGAGCAAAGGTCCTCTTGATCTTCCAAAGGTTGGTTCTTAAGTTGGAACATGGACCTTATTTCAACTTGAAGATAAAGCAAAACTAAAGCCCATTAATTTTTTAAGCACAAGCACAATTTGGTCAGCCAATTTTACAAAGCATTGGGCCCTTATTTAAATAAAAGAAACTGCATCAACACGGCACATTAGTCATCCTCCATTTGACCCATATGCTATTCACATCATACCCTCCTTCTTCGAGAAGATTTGTCCCGAATTTTAAGACACTAGTTTTAATGTAAGTTTATTATGAACTTCTAAAGGACTTTTATTTTTTCACAAGTTGAAACTAATTCCCTTCTTCCAGGATCAAATTCAACTTGATATTTTTTACTCTCCAATAGGTGCAATCCGTCGATAACATTTCTTGGCAACAGTACCCCACCTTGATATGTAACAATAAATAATTCCATGCATTGTGTTTGACAAATTGGCTTCCTATCGGCGGCCAAATGCATAATAAAGCACTATGAACAAGCTTCCTTTATAAACATGGAAGTTGGTGTGTTTCATTCACATGCGTAACCTTTTGTTCCTGTAAAATGACATCACAAACTGTAGAAGAAAAAACATTGACGAATATACTTTCTCTAGTTCCATTTCTATTTCTTTATTTTCCCTTCCTTCTGCAGTTGATATTACTTCTTGTTCTATTATTTCTTTTTCTGTTTTCTCCTTCAGTCTACGTTGATCCTTACTGACTTGTCTTGGTGTCATAAATTTCTACTTCTTTTGATGTCCCTCATTCCCCAAATAAAGGGAACATTCATCAAGATGGAGTGTTTTAAAACGAAGCCATGCCCATCCCAAAAGATGATGATTAGAGTCCATGGGAGCAATATCACATAATACTTCTTTCACACATTGCCATGTACTGAATTTGATCCATGCTTGATCCAGCTGAACGGTTGCTGGTAACTGGAGTTTCTCTACCAATCTTTGGCTCACAACATTGTTTTTGCTTCCGTAATCGAACGCAACTAAACATGGATGCCCTTCGGTTAAACACTTTGTATAATAAACTTCCTTTCCTATTCCAAATCTAGATAGCCAGGCTCTGAATACCAAATGATGTGAATCCACAGGGTTCGATTCGTTTGACTGATCTATCATTGTTGGAATGCTAACAAGCAAGAAATTTTTGAAATTATTTAAAACGAGAAAATGGAAACATAAAAGAAGATGGGACGGAAATTGATAGAAATCACACTTCCAAGAATGGAAGATAAGCCTAAGAGTTGAAAGACACAAAGGGATAAAGGACCTTTGATTAAACTCATGGATTCTTGAATCACTCAAGAACTTAGGAGAATCACTCTCACTAAGATAGATGAGATAAAACTCGTTTTTTTTTTTCTGAATAAAACTCAACTTGCCTTCATTGATGAAAATGGTTCAACTTATATAGGAGCTTTAACCATCAGAATTACAAAAGACACATAAATTTCAATATCATCCCGCTTAAAGCTATTAATAAATGATCCACTTAAGCTAATAACGATCCGCTACTTAATGGTTGATTGTAACTGAATTTAAGGCCACCAGAAGTCATCCACAAACTTTGAGCAAAGGTCCTCTTGATCTTCCAAAGGTTGGTTCTTAAGTTGGCATATGGACCCTTATTTCAACTTGAAGATAAAGCAAAACTAAAGCCCATTAATTGGTTAAGCACAAACACAATTTGGTCAGCCAATTTTACAAAGCATTGGGCCCTTATTTAAATAAAAGAAACTACATCAACACGGCACATTAGTCATCCTCCATTTGACCCATATGCAATTCACATCATACCCTCCTTCTTCGAGAAGATTTGTCCCAAATCTTAAGACACTAGTTTTAATGTAAGTTTATTATGATCTTGTGAAGGACTTTTATTTTTTCACAAGTTGAAACTAATTCTCTTTTTCCAGGATCAAATTCAACTTCATATGTGTTACTTTCCAACGGTTGCAATCCGTCGATAACATTTCTTGGCAACAGTACACCACCTTGATATGTAACCATAAATAATTCCATGCATTGTGTTTGACGAATTTGATTCTTATCGACGGACCAAAAGCATAATAAAGCACTATGAACAAGCTTCCTTTTTAAACATGGAAGTTGGTGTGTTTCATTCACATGCTTATCCTTTTGTTCCTGTAAAATGACATCACAAACTGTAGAAGAAAAAACATTGATCCTTGATCCATTTCTTTTTCTTTATTTTCCCTTCCTTCTGCAGTTTATATTACTTCTTTTTCAATTCTTTCTTTTTCTGTTTTCTCCTTCAGCCTACGTTGATCCTTACTGACTTGTCTTGGTGTCATAAATTTCTACTTCTTTTGATGTCCCTCATGCCTCAAATAAAGGGAACGTTCGTCAAGATGGAATGTTTTAAAACGAAGCCATGCCCATCCCAAAAGAAGATGACAAGAGTCCATGGGAGCAATATCACATAATACTTCTTTCACACATTGCCATGTACTGAATTTGATGCACGCTTGATCCAGATGAACGGTTTCTGGTAACTGGAGTTTCTCCACCAATCTTTGGCTCACAACATTGTTTTCGCTTCTGTAATCGAATGCAACTAAACATGGATGGCCTTCGGTTAAACACTTTATATAATAAACTTCCTTTCCCATGCCAAATCCAGATAGCCAGGCTCTGAATACCAAATGATGTGAATCCACAAGGTTCGATTCCTTTGACTGATCTATCATTGTTGGAATGCTAACAAGTAAGAAAATTGAGAAATTATTTAAAACGAGAAAATGGAAACATAGAAGAAGATGGAACGGAAATTGATAGACATCACACTTCCAAGAATGGAAGATAAGCCGAAGAGTTGAAACACACAAAAGGATAAAGGAACTTTGATTAAACTCGGGGATTCTTGAATCACTCAAGAACTTAGGAGAATCACTCTCACTAAGATAGATGAGATAAAACTCGTTTATTTTTTGAATAAAACTCAGCTTGCCTTCATTGATGAAAATGGTTCAAGTTATATAGGAGCTTTAACCATCAGAATTACAAAAGACACATAAATTTCAATATCATCCCGCTTAAAGCTATTAATTAATGATCCACTCAAGCTAATAACGATCCGCTACTTAATGGTTGATAGTAACTGAATTTAAGGCCACCAGAAGTCATCCACAAGCTTTGAGCAAAGGTCTTCTTGATCTTCCAAAGGTTGGTTCTTAAGTTGGCATATGGACCCTTATTTCAACTTGAAGATAAAGCAAAACTAAAGCCCATTAATTGGTTAAGCACAAACACAATTTGGTCAGCCAATTTTACAAAGCATTGGGCCCTTATTTAAATAAAAGAAACTGCATCAACATGGCGCATCAGTCATCCTCCATTTGACCCATATGCAATACACATCATACCCTCCTTCTTCGAGAAGATTTGTCCCGAATCTTAAGACACTAGTTTTAATGTAAGTTTATTATGATCTTGTGAAGGACTTTTATTTTTTCACAAGTTGAAACTAATTCTCTTCTTCCAGGATCAAATTCAACTTGATATTTGTTACTTTCAAACGGTTGCAATCCGTCGATAACATTTCTTGGCAACAGTAACCCACCTTGATATGTAATAATAAATAATTCCATGCATTATGTTTGATGAATTTGCTTCTTATCGACGGACCAAAAGCATAATAAAGCACTATGAACAAGGTTCCTTTTTAAACATGGAAGTTGGTGTGTTTCATTCACATGCTTATCCTTTTGTTCCTCTAAAATGACATCACAAACAGAAGAAAAAACATTGACGAATAAACTTTCTCTAGTTCCATTTCTTTTTCTTTATTTTCCCTTCCTTCTGCAGTTTATATTACTTCTTGTTCTATTCTTTCTTTTTTTGTTTTTTCCTTCAGCCTACGTTGATCCTTACTGACTTGTAAATTTTTACTTCTTTTGATGTCCCTCATGCCTCAAATAAAGGGAACGTTCATCAAGATGGAGTGTTTTAAAACGAAGTCATGCCCATCCCAAAAGATGATGACAAGAGTCCATGGGAGCAATATAACATAATACTTCTTTCACACAATGCCATGTACTTAATTTGATCCATGCTTGATCCAGATGAAAGGTTGCTGGTAACTGGAGTTTCTCCATCAATCTTTGGCTCACAACATTGTTTTCGCTTCCGTAATCGAATGCAACTAAACAAGGATGGCCTTCGGTTAAACACTTTCTATAATAAACTTCCTTTCCTATTCCAAATCTAGGTAGCCAGGCTCTGAATACCAAATGATGTGAATCTAGAGGGTTCGATTCGTTTGACTGATCTATCATTATTTGAAAGCTAACAAGAAAGACATTTGAGAAATTATTTAAAACGAGAAAATGGAAACATAAAAGAAGATGGAACGGAAATTGATAGACATCACACTTCCAAAAATGGAAGATAAGCCTAAGAGTTGAACACACAAAGGGATAAAGGACCTTTGATTAAACTCATGGATTCTTGAATCACTCAAGAACTTAGAAGAATCATTCTCACTAATTGGTTAAGCACAAACACAATTTGGTCAGCCAATTTTACAAAGCATTGGGCCCTTATTTAAATAAAAGAAACTGCATCAACACGGCGCATCAGTCATCCTCCATTTGACCCACGTGCAATTCACATCATACCCTCCTTCTTCGAGAAGATTTGTCCCGAATCTTAAGACACTAGTTTTAATGTAAGTTTATTATGATCTTGTGAAGGACTTTTATTTTTTCACAAGTTGAAACTAATTCTCTTCTTCCAGGATCAAATTCAACTTGATATTTGTTACTTTCCAATGGTTGCAATCCGTCGATAACATTTCTTGGCAACAGTATCCCACCTTCATATGTAACAATAAACAATTCCATGCACTATGAACAAGCTTCCTTTTTAAACATGGAAGTTGGTGTGTTTCATTCACATGCTTATCCTTTTGTTCCTGTAAAATGACATCACAAATTGTAGAAGAAAAAACATTGACGAATAAACTTTCTCTAGTTCCATTTCTTTTTTTTATTTTCCCTTCCTTCTGCAGTTTATATTACTTCTTTTTCTGTTTTCTCCTTCAGCCTACGTTGATCCTTACTAACTTGTCTTGGTGTCATAAATTTCTACTTCTTTTGATGTCCCTCATGCCTCAAATAAAGGGAACGTTCATCAACATGGAGTGTTTTAAAACGAAGCCATGCCCCATCCCAAAAGAAGATAACAAGAGTCCATGGGAGCAATATCACATAATACTTCTTTCAAACATTGCCATGTACTGAATTTGATCCATGCTTGATCCAGATGAAAGGTTGCTGGTAACTGGAGTTTCTCCGTCAATCTTTGGCTCACAACATTGTTTTCGCTTCCGTAATCGAATGCAACTAAACAAGGATGGCCTTCGGTTAAACACTTTGTATAATAAACTTCCTTTCCTATTCCAAATCTAGATAGCCACGCTCTGAATACCAAATGATGTGAATACACAGGGTTCGATTCGTTTGAATGATCTATCATTATTTGAAAGCTAACAAGCAAGAAATTTGAGAAATTATTTAAAACGAGAAAATGGAAACATAAAAGAAGATGGAAAGGAAATTGATAGACATCACACTTCCAAAAATGGAAGATAAGCCTAAGAGGTGAACACACAAAGGGATAAAGGACCTTTGATTAAACTCATGGATTCTTGAATCACTCAAGAACTTAGAAGAATCATTCTCACTAAGATAGATGAGATAAAACTCGTTTATTTTCTGAATAAAACTCAGCTTGCCTTCATTGATGAAAATGGTTCAACTTATATAGGAGCTTTAACCATCAGAATTACAAAACACACATAAATTTCAATTACAACCCGATTAAAGCTATTAATTAATGATCCACTCAAGCTAATGACGATGCGCTACTTAATGGTTGATTGTAACTGAAATTAAGGCTACCAAAAGTCATCCACCTTGATATGTAACAATAAATAATTCCATGCATTGTGTTTGACGAATTTGCTTCTTATCGACAGACCAAATGCATAAGAAAGCACTATGAACAAGCTTCCTTTTTAAACATGGAAGTTGGTGTGTTTCATCACATGCTTATCCTTTAGTTCCTGTAAAATAACATCACAAACTCTAGAAGAAAAAACATTGATGAATAAACTTTCTCTAGTTCCATTTATTTTTCTTTATTTTCCCTTCCTTCTGCAGTTTATATTACTTTTTTTTCTACTCTTTCTTTTTCTGTTTTCTCCTTCAGCCTATGTTGATCCTTACTGACTTGTCTTGGTGTCATAAATTTCTACTTCTTTTGATCTCCTTCATGCCTCAAATAAAGGGAACGTTCATCAAGATGGAGTGTTTTAAAACGAAGCCATGCCCATCCCAAAAGAAGATGACAAGAGTCCATGAGAGCAATATCACTTAATACTCCTTTCACACATTGCCATGTACTGAATTTGATGCATGCTTGATCCAGATGAAAGGTTGTTGGTAACTGGAGTTTCTCCACCCATCTTTTGGCTCACAACATTGTTTTCGCTTCCGTAATCGAATACAACTAAACATGGATGGCCTTCGGTTAAACACTTTGTATATTAAACTTCCTTTCCTATTCCAAATCTAGATAGCCAGGCTCTGAATACCAAATGATGTGAATCCACAAGGTTCAATTCGTTTGATTGATCTACCATTGTTGGTATGCTAACAAGCAAGAAATTTGAGAAATTAATTAAAACGAGAAATGGAAGATAAGCCTAAGAGTTGAAACACACAAAGGGATAAAGGACCTTTGATTAAACTCATGGATTATTGAATCGCTCAAGAACTTAGGAGAATCACTCTCACTAAGATAGATGAGATAAAACTCGTTTATATTCTTAATAAAACTCAGCTTGCCTTCATTGATGAAAATGGTTCAACTTATATAGGAGCTTTAACCATCAGAATTACAAAAGACACAAAAATTTCAATATCATCCCGCCTAAAGCTATTAATTAATTATCCACTCAAGCTAATGACTATGCGCTACTTAATGGTTGATTGTAACTGAAATTAAGGCTACCAAAAGTCATCCACCTTGATATGTAACAATAAATAATTCCAAGCATTGTGTTTGACGAATTTGCTTCTTATCGACGGACAAAATGTATAATAAAGCACTATGAACAAGCTTCCTTTTTTAACATGGAAGTTGGTGTGTTTCATTCACATGCTTATCCTTTAGTTCCTGTAAAATGACATCACAAACTGTAGAAGAAAAAACATTGACGAATAAACTTTCTCTAGTTCCATTTCTTTTTCTTTATTTTCCCTTCCTTCTGCAGTTTATATTACTTCTTGTTCTATTCTTTCTTTTCCTTTTTCTCTTTCAGCCTACGTTGATCCTTACTGACTTATCTTGGTGTCATAAATGTCCACTTTTTTGATCTCCCTCATGCCTCAAATAAAGGGAACGTTCATCAAGATGAGTTGTTTTAAAACGAAGCCATGCCCATGCAAAAAGTAGATGACAAGAGTCCATGGGAGCAATATCACATAATACTTCTTTCACACGTTGCCATGTACTAAATTTGATGCATGCTTGATCCAGATGAAAGGTTGCTGGTAACTGGAGTTTCTCCACCAATCTTTGGCTCACAACATTGTTTTCGCTTCCGTAATCGAATGGAACTAAACATGGATGGCCTTCGGTTAAACACTTTGTATAATAAACTTCCTTTCCTATTCCAAATCTAGATAGCCAGGCTCTGAATACCAAATGATGTGAATCCACAGGGTTCGATTCGTTTGACTGATCCACCATTGTTGGAATGCTAACAAGCAAAAAATTTGAGAAATTATTTAAAACGAGAAAATGGAAACATAAAAGAAGATTGAACGGAAATTGATAGACTTCACACTTCCAAGAATGGAAGATAAGCCTAAGAGTTGAAACACACAAACGGATAAAGGACCTTTGATTAAACTCATGGATTATTGAATCGCTCAAGAACTTAGGAGAATCACTCTCACTAAGATAGATGAGATAAAACTCGTTTATTTTCTTAATAAAACTCAGCTTGCCTTCATTGATGAAAATGGTTCAACTTATATAGGATCTTTAACCATCAGAATTACAAAAGACACATAAATTTCAATATCATCCCGCTTAAAGCTATTAATTAATGATCCACTCAAGCTAATGACGATGCGCTACTTAATGGTTTATTGTAACTGAAATTAAGGCTACCAAAAGTCATCCACCTTGATATGTAACAATAAATAATTCCATGCATTGTGTTTGACGAATTTGCTTCTTATCGACGGACCAAATGAATAATAAAGCACTATGAACAAGCTTCCTTTTTAAACATGGAAGTTGGTGTGTTTCATTCACATGCTTATCCTTTAGTTCCTGTAAAATGACATCACAAACTGTAGAAGAAAAAACATTGACGAATAAACTTTCTCTAGTTCCATTTCTTTTTCTTTTTTTTCCCTTCCTTCTGCAGTTTGTATTACTTCTTGTTCTATTCTTTCTTTTCCTTTTGCTCTTTCAGCCTACGTTGATCCTTACTGACTTGTCTTGGTGTCATAAATGTCCACTTTTTTTATCTCCCTCATGCCTCAAAAAAGGGAACGTTCATCAAGATGGAGTGTTTTAAAACAAAGCCATGCCCATCCCCAAAGAAGATGACAAGCGTCCATGGGAGAATTATCACATAATACTTCTATCACACATTGCCATGTAATTAATTTGATGCATGCTTGATCCAGATGAAAGGTTGCTGGTAACTGGAGTTTCTCCACCAATCTTTGGCTCACAACATTGTTTTCGCTTCCGTAATCGAATGCAACTAAACATGGATGGCCTTCGGTTAAACACTTTGTATAATAAACTTCCTTTCCTATTCCAAATCTAGATAGCCAGGCTCTGAATACCAAATGATGTGAATCCACAGGGTTCGATTCGTTTGACTGATCTACCATTGTTGGAATGCTAACAAGCAAGAAATTTGAGAAATTATTTAAAACGAGGAAATGGAAACATAAAAGAAGATTGAACGGAAATTGATAGACTTCACACTTCCAAGAATGGAAGGTAAGCCTAAGAGTTGAAACACACAAACGGATAAAGGACCTTTGATTAAACTCATGGATTCTTGAATCACTCAAGAACTTAGGAGAATCACTCTCACTAAGATAGATGAGATAAAACTCGTTTATTTTCTTAATAAAACTCAGCTTGCCTTCATTGATGAAAATGGTTCAACTTATATAGGATCTTTAACCATCAGAATTACAAAAGACACATAAATTTCAATATCATCCCGCTTAAAGCTATTAATTAATGATCCACTCAAGCTAATGACGATGCGCTACTTAATGGTTTATTGTAACTGAAATTAAGGCTACCAAAAGTCATCCACCTTGATATGTAACAATAAATAATTCCATGCATTGTGTTTGACGAATTTGCTTCTTATCGACGGACCAAATGAATAATAAAGCACTATGAACAAGCTTCCTTTTTAAACATGGAAGTTGGTGTGTTTCATTCACATGCTTATCCTTTAGTTCCTGTAAAATGACATCACAAACTGTAGAAGAAAAAACATTGACGAATAAACTTTCTCTAGTTCCATTTCTTTTTCTTTATTTTCCCTTCCTTCTGCAGTTTATATTACTTCTTGTTCTATTCTTTCTTTTCCTTTTTCTCTTTCAGCCTATGTTGATCCTTACTGACTTGTCCTGGTGTCATAAATGTCCACTTCTTTTTATCTCCCTCATGCCTCAAATAAAGGGAACGTTCATCAAGATGGGTTGTTTTAAAACGAAGCCATGCCCATCCTAAAAGAAAATGACAAGAGTCCATGGGAGCAATATCACATAATACTTCTTTCACACGTTGCCATGTACTGAATTTGATGCATGCTTGATCCAGATGAAAGGTTGCTGGTAACTGGAGTTTCTCCACCAATCTTTGGCTCACAACATTGTTTTCGCTTCCGTAATCGAATGCAACTAAACATGGATGGCCTTCGGTTAAACACTTTGTATAATAAACTTCCTTTCCTCTTCCAAATCTAGATAGCCAGGCTCTGAATACCAAATGATGTGAATCCACAGGGTTCGATTCGTTTGACTGATCTACCATTGTTGGAATGCTAACCAGCAAGAAATTTGAGAAATTATTTAAAACGAGGAAATGGAAACATAAAAGAAGATTGAACGGAAATTGATAGACTTCACACTTCCAAGAATGGAAGGTAAGCCTAAGAGTTGAAACACACAAACGGATAAAGTACCTTTGATTAAACTCATGGATTCTTGAATCACTCAAGAACTTAGGAGAATCACTCTCACTAAGATAGATGAGATAAAACTCGTTTATTTTCTTAATAAAACTCAGCTTGCCTTCATTGATGAAAATGGTTCAACTTATATAGGAGCTTTAACCATCAGAATTACAAAAGACACATAAATTTCAATATCATCCCGCTTAAAGCTATTAATTAATGATCCACTCAAGCTAATGACGATGCGCTACTTAATGGTTTATTGTAACTGAAATTAAGGCTACCAAAATTCATCCACCTTGATATGTAACAATAAATAATTCCATGCATTGTGTTTGACGAATTTGCTTCTTATCGACGGACCAAATGAATAATAAAGCACTATGAACAAGCTTCCTTTTTAAACATGGAAGTTGGTGTGTTTCATTCACATGCTTATCCTTTAGTTCCTGTAAAATGACATCACAAACTGTAGAAGAAAAAACATTGACGAATAAACTTTCTCTAGTTCCATTTCTTTTTCTTTTTTTTTCCCTTCCTTCTGCAGTTTATATTACTTCTTGTTCTATTCTTTCTTTTCCTTTTTCTCTTTCAGCCTACGTTGATCCTTACTGACTTGTCTTGGTGTCATAAATGTCCACTTCTTTGATCTCCCTCATGCCTCAAAAAAGGGAACGTTCATCAAGATGGAGTGTTTTAAAACAAAGCCATGCCCATCCCCAAAGAAGATGACAAGCGTCCATGGGAGAATTATCACATAATACTTCTATCACACATTGCCATGTACTAAATTTGATGCATGCTTGATCCAGATGAAAGGTTGCTGGTAACTGGAGTTTCTCCACCAATCTTTGGCTCACAACATTGTTTTCGCTTCCGTAATCGAATGGAACTAAACATGGATGGCCTTCGGTTAAACACTTTGTATAATAAACTTCCTTTCCTATTCCAAATCTAGTTAGCCCGGCTCTGAATACCAAATGATGTGAATCCACAGGGTTCGATTCGTTTGACTGATCCACCATTGTTGGAATGCTAACAAGCAAAAAATTTGAGAAATTATTTAAAACGAGAAAATGGAAACATAAAAGAAGATTGAACGGAAATTGATAGACTTCACACTTCCAAGAATGGAAGATAAGCCTAAGAGTTGAAACACACAAACGGATAAAGGACCTTTGATTAAACTCATGGATTCTTGAATCACTCAAGAACTTAGGAGAATCACTCTCACTAAGATAGATGAGATAAAACTCGTTTATTTTCTTAATAAAACTCAGCTTGCCTTCATTGATGAAAATGGTTCAACTTATATAGGAGCTTTAACCATCAGAATTACAAAAGACACATAAATTTCAATATCATCCCGCTTAAAGCTATTAATTAATGATCCACTCAAGCTAATGACGATGCGCTACTTAATGGTTTATTGTAACTGAAATTAAGGCTACCAAAAGTCATCCACCTTTATATGTAACAATAAATAATTCCATGCATTGTGTTTGACGAATTTGCTTCTTATCGACGGACCAAATGAATAATAAAGCACTATGAACAAGCTTCCTTTTTAAACATGGAAGTTGGTGTGTTTCATTCACATGCTTATCCTTTAGTTCCTGTAAAATGACATCACAAACTGTAGAAGAAAAAACATTGACGAATAAACTTTCTCTAGTTCCATTTCCTTTTCTTTATTTTCCCTTCCTTCTGCAGTTTATATTACTTCTTGTTCTATTCTTTCTTTTCCTTTTTCTCTTTCAGCCTATGTTGATCCTTACTGACTTGTCCTGGTGTCATAAATGTCCACTTCTTTTTATCTCCCTCATGCCTCAAATAAAGGGAACGTTCATCAAGATGGGTTGTTTTAAAACGAAGCCATGCCCATCCTAAAAGAAGATGACAAGAGTCCATGGGAGCAATATCACATAATACTTCTTTCACACGTTGCCATGTACTGAATTTGATGCATGCTTGATCCAGATGAAAGGTTGCTGGTAACTGGAGTTTCTCCACCAATCTTTGGCTCACAACATTGTTTTCGCTTCCGTAATCGAATGCAACTAAACATGGATGGCCTTCGGTTAAACACTTTGTATAATAAACTTCCTTTCCTATTCCAAATCTAGATAGCCCGGCTCTGAATACCAAATGATGTGAATCCACAGGGTTCGATTCGTTTGACTGAGCTACCATTGTTGGAATGCTAACAAGCAAGAAATTTGAGAAATTATTTAAAACGAGGAAATGGAAACATAAAAGAAGATTGAACGGAAATTGATAGACTTCACACTTCCAAGAATGGAAGGTAAGCCTAAGAGTTGAAACACACAAACGGATAAAGTACCTTTGATTAAACTCATGGATTCTTGAATCACTCAAGAACTTAGGAGAATCACTCTCACTAAGATAGATGAGATAAAACTCGTTTATTTTCTTAATAAAACTCAGCTTGCCTTCATTGATGAAAATGGTTCAACTTATATAGGAGCTTTAACCATCAGAATTACAAAAGACACATAAATTTCAATATCATCCCGCTTAAAGCTATTAATTAATGATCCACTCAAGCTAATGACGATGCGCTACTTAATGGTTTATTGTAACTGAAATTAAGGCTACCAAAATTCATCCACCTTGATATGTAACAATAAATAATTCCATGCATTGTGTTTGACGAATTTGCTTCTTATCGACGGACCAAATGAATAATAAAGCACTATGAACAAGCTTCCTTTTTAAACATGGAAGTTGGTGTGTTTCATTCACATGCTTATCCTTTAGTTCCTGTAAAATGACATCACAAACTGTAGAAGAAAAAACATTGACGAATAAACTTTCTCTAGTTCCATTTCTTTTTCTTTTTTTTCCCTTCCTTCTGCAGTTTATATTACTTCTTGTTCTATTCTTTCTTTTCCTTTTTCTCTTTCAGCCTACGTTGATCCTTACTGACTTGTCTTGGTGTCATAAATGTCCACTTTTTTTATCTCCCTCATGCCTCAAAAAAGGGAACGTTCATCAAGATGGAGTGTTTTAAAACAAAGCCATGCCCATCCCCAAAGAAGATGACAAGCGTCCATGGGAGAATTATCACATAATACTTCTATCACACATTGCCATGTAATTAATTTGATGCATGCTTGATCCAGATGAAAGGTTGCTGGTAACTGGAGTTTCTCCACCAATCTTTGGCTCACAACATTGTTTTCGCTTCCGTAATCGAATGCAACTAAACATGGATGGCCTTCGGTTAAACACTTTGTATAATAAACTTCCTTTCCTATTCCAAATCTAGATAGCCAGGCTCTGAATACCAAATGATGTGAATCCACAGGGTTCGATTCGTTTGACTGATCTACCATTGTTGGAATGCTAACAAGCAAGAAATTTGAGAAATTCTTTAAAACGAGGAAATGGAAACATAAAAGAAGATTGAACGGAAATTGATAGACTTCACACTTCAAAGAATGGAAGGTAAGCCTAAGAGTTGAAACACACAAACGGATAAAGGACCTTTGATTAAACTCATGGATTCTTGAATCACTCAAGAACTTAGGAGAATCACTCTCACTAAGATAGATGAGATAAAACTCGTTTATTTTCTTAATAAAACTCAGCTTGCCTTCATTGATGAAAATGGTTCAACTTATATAGGAGCTTTAACCATCAGAATTACAAAAGACACATAAATTTCAATACCATCCCGCTTAAAGCTATTAATTAATGATCCACTCAAGCTAATGACGATGCGCTACTTAATGGTTTATTGTAACTGAAATTAAGGCTACCAAAAGTCATCCACCTTGATATGTAACAATAAATAATTCCATGCATTGTGTTTGACGAATTTGCTTCTTATCGACGGACCAAATGAATAATAAAGCACTATGAACAAGCTTCCTTTTTAAACATGGAAGTTGGTGTGTTTCATTCACATGCTTATCCTTTAGTTCCTGTAAAATGACATCACAAACTGTAGAAGAAAAAACATTGACGAATAAACTTTCTCTAGTTCCATTTCTTTTTCTTTATTTTCCCTTCCTTCTGCAGTTTATATTACTTCTTGTTCTATTCTTTCTTTTCCTTTTTCTCTTTCAGCCTATGTTGATCCTTACTGACTTGTCCTGGTGTCATAAATGTCCACTTCTTTTTATCTCCCTCATGCCTCAAATAAAGGGAACGTTCATCAAGATGGGTTGTTTTAAAACGAAGCCATGCCCATCCTAAAAGAAAATGACAAGAGTCCATGGGAGCAATATCACATAATACTTCTTTCACACGTTGCCATGTACTGAATTTGATGCATGCTTGATCCAGATGAAAGGTTGCTGGTAACTGGAGTTTCTCCACCAATCTTTGGCTCACAACATTGTTTTCGCTTCCGTAATCGAATGCAACTAAACATGGATGGCCTTCGGTTAAACACTTTGTATAATAAACTTCCTTTCCTATTCCAAATCTAGATAGCCAGGCTCTGAATACCAAATGATGTGAATCCACAGGGTTCGATTCGTTTGACTGATCTACCATTGTTGGAATGCTAACAAGCAAGAAATTTGAGAAATTATTTAAAACGAGGAAATGGAAACATAAAAGAAGATTGAACGGAAATTGATAGACTTCACACTTCCAAGAATGGAAGGTAAGCCTAAGAGTTGAAACACACAAACGGATAAAGTACCTTTGATTAAACTCATGGATTCTTGAATCACTCAAGAACTTAGGAGAATCACTCTCACTAAGATAGATGAGATAAAACTCGTTTATTTTCTTAATAAAACTCAGCTTGCCTTCATTGATGAAAATGGTTCAACTTATATAGGAGCTTTAACCATCAGAATTACAAAAGACACATAAATTTCAATATCATCCCGCTTAAAGCTATTAATTAATGATCCACTCAAGCTAATGACGATGCGCTACTTAATGGTTTATTGTAACTGAAATTAAGGCTACCAAAATTCATCCACCTTGATATGTAACAATAAATAATTCCATGCATTGTGTTTGACGAATTTGCTTCTTATCGACGGACCAAATGAATAATAAAGCACTATGAACAAGCTTCCTTTTTAAACATGGAAGTTGGTGTGTTTCATTCACATGCTTATCCTTTAGTTCCTATAAAATGACATCACAAACTGTAGAAGAAAAAACATTGACGAATAAACTTTCTCTAGTTCCATTTCTTTGTCTTTATTTTCCCTTCCTTCTGTAGTTTATATTACTTCTTGTTCTATTCTTTCTTTTCCTTTTTCTCTTCCAGCCTACGTTGATCCTTACTGACTTGTACTGGTGTCATAAATGTCCACTTCTTTTGATCTCCCTCATGCCTCAAATAAAGGGAACGTTCATCAAGATGGGTTGTTTTAAAACGAAGCCATGCCCATCCTAAAAGAAGATGACAAGAGTCCATGGGAGCAATATCACATAATACTTCTTTCACACGTTGCCATGTACTGAATTTGATGCATGCTTGATCCAGATGAAAGGTTGCTGGTAACTGGAGTTTCTCCACCAATCTTTGGAGTACAACATTGTTTTCGTTTCCGTAATCGAATGCAACTAAACATGGATGGCCTTCGATTAAACACTTTGTATAATAAACTTCCTTTCCGATTCCAAATCTAGATAGCCAGCCTCTGAATACCAAATGATGTGAATCCACAAGGTTCGATTTGTTTGACTCATCTACCATTGTTGGAATGCTAACAAGCAAGAAATTTGAGAAATTATTTAAAACGAGAAAATGGAAACATAAAAGAAGATGGAACGGAAATTGATAGACATCACACTTCCAAGAATGGAAGAGAAGCCTAAGAGTTGAAACACACAAAGGGATAAAGGACCTTTGATTAAACTCATGGATTCTTGAATCACTCAAGAACTTAGGAGAATCACTCTCACTAAGATAGATGAGATAAAACTCGTTTATTTTCTTAATAAAACTCAGCTTGCCTTCATTGATGAAAATGGTTCAACTTATATAGGAGCTTTAACCATCAGAATTACAAAAGACACATAAATTTCAATATCATCCCGCTTAAAGCTATTAATTAATGATCCACTCAAGCTAATGACGATGCGCTACTTAATGGTTTATTGTAACTGAAATTAAGGCTACCAAAATTCATCCACCTTGATATGTAACAATAAATAATTCCATGCATTGTGTTTGACGAATTTGCTTCTTATCGACGGACCAAATGAATAATAAAGCACTATGAACAAGCTTCCTTTTTAAACATGGAAGTTGGTGTGTTTCATTCACATGCTTATCCTTTAGTTCCTGTAAAATGACATCACAAACTGTAGAAGAAAAAACATTGACGAATAAACTTTCTCTGGTTCCATTTCTTTTTCTTTATTTTCCCTTCCTTCTGCAGTTTATACTACTTCTTGTTCTATTCTTTCTTTTTCTGTTTTCTCCTTCAGCCTACGTTGATCCTTACTGACTTGTCTTGGTGTCATAAATTTCTACTTCTTTTGATGTCCCTCATGCCTCAAAAAAGGGAACGTTCATCAAGATGGAGTGTTTTAAAACAAAGCCATGCCCATCCCAAAAGAAGATGACAAGAGTCCATGGGAGAATTATCACATAATACTTCTATCACACATTGCCATGTAATTAATTTGATGCATGCTTGATCCAGATGAAAGGTTGCTGGTAACTGGAGTTTCTCCACCAATCTTTGGCTCACAACATTGTTTTCGCTTCCGTAATCGAATGCAACTAAACATGGATGGCCTTCGGTTAAACACTTTGTATAATAAACTTCCTTTCCTATTCCAAATCTAGATAGCTAGGCTCTGAATACCAAATGATGTGAATCCACAGGGTTCGATTCGTTTGACTGATCTACCATTGTTGGAATGCTAACAAGCAAGAAATTTGAGAAATTATTTAAAACGAGGAAATGGAAACATAAAAGAAGATTGAACGGAAATTGATAGACTTCACACTTCCAAGAATGGAAGGTAAGCCTAAGAGTTGAAACACACAAAGGGATAAAGGACCTTTGATTAAACTCATGTATTCTTGAATCACTCAAGAACTTAGGAGAATCACTCTCACTAAGATAGATGAGATAAAACTCGTTTATTTTCTTAATAAAACTCAGCTTGCCTTCATTGATGAAAATGGTTCAACTTATATAGGAGCTTTAACCATCAGAATTACAAAAGACACATAAATTTCAATATCATCCCGCTTAAAGCTATTAATTAATGATCCACTCAAGCTAATGACGATGCGCTACTTAATGGTTTATTGTAACTGAAATTAAGGCTACCAAAAGTCATCCACCTTGATATGTAACAATAAATAATTCCATGCATTGTGTTTGACGAATTTGCTTCTTATCGACGGACCAAATGAATAATAAAGCACTATGAACAAGCTTCCTTTTTAAACATGGAAGTTGGTGTGTTTCATTCACATGCTTATCCTTTAGTTCCTGTAAAATGACATCACAAACTGTAGAAGAAAAAACATTGACGAATAAACTTTCTCTAGTTCCATTTCTTTTTCTTTATTTTCCCTTCCTTCTGCAGTTTATACTACTTCTTGTTCTATTCTTTCTTTTCCTTTTTCTCTTTCAGCCTACGTTGATCCTTACTGACTTGTACTGGTGTCATAAATGTCCACTTCTTTTGATCTCCCTCATGCCTCAAATAAAGGGAACGTTCATCAAGATGGGTTGTTTTAAAACGAAGCCATGCCCATCCTAAAAGAAGATGACAAGAGTCCATGGGTGCAATATCACATAATACTTCTTTCACACGTTGCCATGTACTGAATTTGATGCATGCTTGATCCAGATGAAAGGTTGCTGGTAACTGGAGTTTCTCCACCAATCTTTGGAGCACAACATTGTTTTCGTTTCCGTAATCGAATGCAACTAAACATGGATGGCTTCGATTAAACACTTTGTATAATAAACTTCCTTTCCGATTCCAAATCTAGATAGCCAGCCTCTGAATACCAAATGATGTGAATCCACAAGGTTCGATTTGTTTGACTGATCTACCATTGTTGGAATGCTAACAAGCAAGAAATTTGAGAAATTATTTAAAACGAGAAAACGGAAACATAAAAGAAGATGGAACGGAAATTGATAGACATCACACTTCCAAGAATGGAAGATAAGCGTAAGAGTTGAAACACACAAAGGGATAAAGGACCTTTGATTAAACTCATGGATTCTTGAATCACTCAAGAACTTAGGAGAATCACTCTCACTAAGATAGATGAGATAAAACTCGTTTATTTTCTTAATAAAACTCATTTTCCCTTCATTGATGAAAATGGTTCAACTTATATAGGAGCTTTAACCATCAGAATTACAAAAGACACATAAATTTCAATATCATCCCGCTTAAAGCTATTAATTAATGATCCACTCAAGCTAATGACGATGCGCTACTTAATGGTTGATTGTAACTGAATTTAAGGCTACCAAAAGTCATCCACCTTGAGATGTAACAATAAATAATTCCATGCATTGTGTTTGACGAATTTGCTTCTTATCGACGGACCAAATGAATAATAAAGCACTATAAACAAGCTTCCTTTTTAAACATGGAAGTTGGTGTGTTTCATTCACATGCTTATCCTTTAGTTCCTGTAAAATGACATCACAAACTGTAGAAGAAAAAACATTGAAGAATAAACTTTCTCTACTTCCATTTCTTTTTCTTTATTTTCCCTTCCTTATGCAGTTTATATTACTTCTAGTTCTATTCTTTCTTTTTCTGTTTTCTCCTTCAGCCTACGTTGATCCTTACTGACTTGTCTTGGTGCCACAAATTTCTACTTCTTTTGATGTCCCTCATCCCTCAAAAAAGGGAACGTTCATCAAGATGGAGTGTTTTAAAACAAAGCCATGCCCATCCCAAAAGAAGATGACAAGCGTCCATGGGAGAATTATCACATAATACTTCTATCACACATTGCCATGTAATTAATTTGATGCATGCTTGATCCAGATGAAAGGTTGCTGGTAACTGGAGTTTCTCCACCAATCTTTGGCTCACAACATTGTTTTCGCTTCCGTAATCGAATGCAACTAAACATGGATGGCCTTCGGTTAAACACTTTGTATAATAAACTTCCTTTCCTATTCCAAATCTAGATAGCCACGCTCTGAATACCAAATGATGTGAATCCACAGGGTTCGATTCGTTTGACTGATCTACCATTGTTGGAATGCTGACAAGCAAGAAATTTGAGAAATTATTTAAAACGAGGAAATGGAAACATAAAAGAAGATTGAACGGAAATTGATAGACTTCACACTTCCAAGAATGGAAGGTAAGCCTAAGAGTTGAAACACACAAAGGGATAAAGGACCTTTGATTAAACTCATGGATTCTTGAATCACTCAAGAACTTAGGAGAATCACTCTCACTAAGATAGATGAGATAAAACTCGTTTATTTTCTGAATAAAACTCAGCTTGCCTTCATTGATGAAAATGGTTCAACTTATATAGGAGCTTTAACCATCAGAATTACAAAAGACACATAAATTTCAATATCATCCCGCTTAAAGCGATTAATTAATGATCCATTCAAGCTAATAACGATCCGCTACTTAATGGTTGATTTTAACTGAATTTAAGGCTACCAAAAGTCATCCACAAACTTTGAGCAAAGGTCCTCTTGATCTTCCAAAGGTTGGTTCTTAAGTTGGCATATGGACCCTTATTTCAACTTGAAGATAAAGCAAAACTAAAGCCCATTAATTGGTTAAGCACAAACACAATTTGGTCAGCCAATTTTACAAAGCATTGGGCCCTTATTTAAATAAAAGAAACTGCATCAACACGGCGGATTAGTGATCCTCCATTTGACCCATATGCAATTCACATCATACCCTCCTTCTCCGAGAAGATTTGTCCCGAATCTTAAGACACGAGTTTTAGTGCAAGTTTATTATGATCTTGTGAAGGACTTTTATTTCTTCAGAACTTGAAACTAACTCTCTTCTTCCAGGATCAAATTCAAATTGATATTTGTTACTTTCCAGTGGTTGCAATCCGTCGATAACATTTCTTGGCAACAGTACCCCACCTGGATATGTAACAAAAAATAATTCCATGAATTGTGTTTGACGAATTTGCTTTTCATTGACGGACCAAATGCATAATAAAGCACTATGAACAAGCTTCCTTTTTAAACATGGAAGTTGGTGTGCTTCGTTCACATGCTTATCCTTTTGTTCCTTGTAAATGACATCACAAACTGTAGAAGGAAAAACATTGACGAATAAACTTTCTCTAGTTCCATTTCTTTTTCTTTATTTTCCCTTCCTTCTGCAGTTTATATTACTTCTTTTTCTATTCTTTCTTTTTCTGTTTTCTCCTTCAGCCTACGTTGATCCTTACTGACTTGTCGTGGTGCCACAAATTTCTACTTCTTTTGATATCCCTCATCCCTCAAATAAAGGGAACGTTCATCAAGATGGAGTGTTTTAAAACGAAGCCATGTCCATCCCAAAAGAAGATGACAAAAGTCCATGGGAGCAATATCACATAATACTTCTTTCACACATTGCCATGTACTGAATTTGATCCATGCTTGATCCAGATGAAAGGTTGCTGGTAACTGGAGTTTCTCCACCAATCTTTGGCTCACACCATTGTTTTCGCTTCCGTAATCGAATGCAACTAAACATGGATGGCCTTCGGTGAAACACTTTGTATAATAAACTTCCTTTCCTATTCCAAATCTAGATAGCCACGCTCTGAATACCGAATGATGTGAATCCACAGGGTTCGATTCGTTTGACTGATCTACCATTGTTGGAATGCTAACAAGCAAGAAATTTGAGAAATTATTTAAAACGAGGAAATGGAAACATAAAAGAATATTGAACGGAAATTGATAGACATCACACTACCAAGAATAGAAGATTAGCCTACGAGTTGAAACACACAAAGGGATAAAGGACCTTTGATTAAACTCATGGATTCTTGAATCACTCAACAACTTAGGAGAATCACTCTCACTAAGATAGATGAGATAAAACTCGTTTATTTTCTGAATAAAACTCAGCTTGCCTTCATTGATGAAAATGGTTCAACTTATATAGGAGCTTTAACCATCAGAATTACGAAAGACACATAAATTTCAATATCATCCCGCTTAAAGCGATTAATTAATGATCCACTCAAGCTAATAACGATCCGCTACTTAATGGTTGATTTTAACTGAATTTAAGGCTACCAAAAGTCATCCACAAACTTTGAGCAAAGGTCCTCTTGATCTTCCAAAGGTTGGTTCTTAAGTTGGCATATGGACCCTTATTTCAACTTGAAGATAAAGCAAAACTAAAGCCCATTAATTGGTTAAGCACAAACACAATTTGGTCGGCCAATTTTACAAAGCATTGGGCCCTTATTTAAATAAAAGAAACTGCATCAACACGGCGCATTAGTGATCCTCCATTTGACCCATATGCAATTCACATCATACCCTCCTTCTCCGAGAAGATTTGTCCCGAATCTTAAGACACGAGTTTTAGTGCAAGTTTATTATGATCTTGTGAAGGACTTTTATTTCTTCAGAACTTGAAACTAACTCTCTTCTTCCAGGATCAAATTCAAATTGATATTTGTTACTTTCCAGTGGTTGCAATCCGTCGATAACATTTCTTGGCAACAGTACCCCACCTGGATATGTAACAAAAAATAATTCCATGAATTGTGTTTGACGAATTTGCTTCTCATTGACGGACCAAATGCATAATAAAGCACTATGAACAAGCTTCCTTTTTAAACATGGAAGTTGGTGTGCTTCGTTCACATGCTTATCCTTTTGTTCCTTGTAAATGACATCACAAACTGTAGAAGGAAAAACATTGACGAATAAACTTTCTCTAGTTCCATTTCTTTTTCTTTATTTTCCCTTCCTTCTGCAGTTTATATTACTTCTTTTTCTATTCTTTCTTTTTCTGTTTTCTCCTTCAGCCTACGTTGATCCTTACTGACTTGTCGTGGTGCCACAAATTTCTACTTCTTTTGATATCCCTCATCCCTCAAATAAAGGGAACGTTCATCAAGATGGAGTGTTTTAAAACGAAGCCATGTCCATCCCAAAAGAAGATGACAAGAGTCCATGGGAGCAATATCACATAATACTTCTTTCACACATTGCCATGTACTGAATTTGATCCATGCTTGATCCAGATGAAAGGTTGCTGGTAACTGGAGTTTCTCCACCAATCTTTGGCTCACACCATTGTTTTCGCTTCCGTAATCGAATGCAACTAAACATGGATGGCCTTCGGTGAAATACTTTGTATAATAAACTTCCTTTCCTATTCCAAATCTAGATAGCCAGGCTCTGAATACCGAATGATGTGAATCCACAGGGTTCGATTTGTTTGACTGATCTATCATTGATGGAATGCTAACATGCAAGAAATTTGAGAAATTATTTAAAACGAGGAAATGGAAACATAAAAGAAGATGGAACGGAAATTGATAGACATCACACTACCAAGAATAGAAGATTAGCCTACGAGTTGAAACACACAAAGGGATAAAGGACCTTTGATTAAACTCATGGATTCTTGAATCACTCAACAACTTAGGAGAATCACTCACACTAAGATAGATGAGATAAAACTCGTCTATTTTCTGAATAAAACTCAGCTTGCCTTCATTGATGAAAATGGTTCAACTTATATAGGAGCTTTAACCATCAGAATTACAAAAGACACATAAATTTCAATATCATCCCGCTTAAAGCGATTAATTAATGATCCACTCAAGCTAATAACGATCCGCTACTTAATGGTTGATTTTAACTGAATTTAAGGCTACCAAAAGTCATCCACAAACTTTGAGCAAAGGTCCTCTTGATCTTCCAAAGGTTGGTTCTTAAGTTGGCATATGGACCCTTATTTCAACTTGAAGATAAAGCAAAACTAAAGCCCATTAATTGGTTAAGCACAAACACAATTTGGTCGGCCAATTTTACAAAGCATTGGGCCCTTATTTAAATAAAAGAAACTGCATCAACACGGCGCATTAGTGATCCTCCATTTGACCCATATGCAATTCACATCATAACCTCCTTCTCCGAGAAGATTTGTCCCGAATCTTAAGACACGAGTTTTAGTGCAAGTTTATTATGATCTTGTGAAGGACTTTTATTTCTTCAGAACTTGAAACTAACTCTCTTCTTCCAGGATCAAATTCAAATTGATATTTGTTACTTTCCAGTGGTTGCAATCCGTCGATAACATTTCTTGGCAACAGTACCCCACCTGGATATGTAACAAAAAATAATTCCATGAATTGTGTTTGACGAATTTGCTTCTCATTGACGGACCAAATGCATAATAAAGCACTATGAACAAGCTTCCTTTTTAAACATGGAAGTTGGTGTGCTTCGTTCACATGCTTATCCTTTTGTTCCTTGTAAATGACATCACAAACTGTAGAAGGAAAAACATTGACGAATAAACTTTCTCTAGTTCCATTTCTTTTTCTTTATTTTCCCTTCCTTCTGCAGTTTATATTACTTCTTTTTCTATTCTTTCTTTTTCTGTTTTCTCCTTCAGCCTACGTTGATCCTTACTGACTTGTCGTGGTGCCACAAATTTCTACTTCTTTTGATATCCCTCATCCCTCAAATAAAGGGAACGTTCATCAAGATGGAGTGTTTTAAAACGAAGCCATGTCCATCCCAAAAGAAGATGACAAGAGTCCATGGGAGCAATATCACATAATACTTCTTTCACACATTGCCATGTACTGAATTTGATCCATGCTTGATCCAGATGAAAGGTTGCTGGTAACTGGAGTTTCTCCACCAATCTTTGGCTCACACCATTGTTTTCGCTTCCGTAATCGAATGCAACTAAACATGGATGGCCTTCGGTGAAACACTTTGTATAATAAACTTCCTTTCCTATTCCAAATCTAGATAGCCACGCTCTGAATACCGAATGATGTGAATCCACAGGGTTCGATTCGTTTGACTGATCTACCATTGTTGGAATGCTAACAAGCAAGAAATTTGAGAAATTATTTAAAACGAGGAAATGGAAACATAAAAGAATATTGAACGGAAATTGATAGACATCACACTACCAAGAATAGAAGATTAGCCTACGAGTTGAAACACACAAAGGGATAAAGGACCTTTGATTAAACTCATGGATTCTTGAATCACTCAACAACTTAGGAGAATCACTCTCACTAAGATAGATGAGATAAAACTCGTTTATTTTCTGAATAAAACTCAGCTTGCCTTCATTGATGAAAATGGTTCAACTTATATAGGAGCTTTAACCATCAGAATTACGAAAGACACATAAATTTCAATATCATCCCGCTTAAAGCGATTAATTAATGATCCACTCAAGCTAATAACGATCCGCTACTTAATGGTTGATTTTAACTGAATTTAAGGCTACCAAAAGTCATCCACAAACTTTGAGCAAAGGTCCTCTTGATCTTCCAAAGGTTGGTTCTTAAGTTGGCATATGGACCCTTATTTCAACTTGAAGATAAAGCAAAACTAAAGCCCATTAATTGGTTAAGCACAAACACAATTTGGTCGGCCAATTTTACAAAGCATTGGGCCCTTATTTAAATAAAAGAAACTGCATCAACACGGCGCATTAGTGATCCTCCATTTGACCCATATGCAATTCACATCATAACCTCCTTCTCCGAGAAGATTTGTCCCGAATCTTAAGACACGAGTTTTAGTGCAAGTTTATTATGATCTTGTGAAGGACTTTTATTTCTTCAGAACTTGAAACTAACTCTCTTCTTCCAGGATCAAATTCAAATTGATATTTGTTACTTTCCAGTGGTTGCAATCCGTCGATAACATTTCTTGGCAACAGTACCCCACCTGGATATGTAACAAAAAATAATTCCATGAATTGTGTTTGACGAATTTGCTTCTCATTGACGGACCAAATGCATAATAAAGCACTATGAACAAGCTTCCTTTTTAAACATGGAAGTTGGTGTGCTTCGTTCACATGCTTATCCTTTTGTTCCTTGTAAATGACATCACAAACTGTAGAAGGAAAAACATTGACGAATAAACTTTCTCTAGTTCCATTTCTTTTTCTTTATTTTCCCTTCCTTCTGCAGTTTATATTACTTCTTTTTCTATTCTTTCTTTTTCTGTTTTCTCCTTCAGCCTACGTTGATCCTTACTGACTTGTCGTGGTGCCACAAATTTCTACTTCTTTTGATATCCCTCATCCCTCAAATAAAGGGAACGTTCATCAAGATGGAGTGTTTTAAAACGAAGCCATGTCCATCCCAAAAGAAGATGACAAGAGTCCATGGGAGCAATATCACATAATACTTCTTTCACACATTGCCATGTACTGAATTTGATCCATGCTTGATCCAGATGAAAGGTTGCTGGTAACTGGAGTTTCTCCACCAATCTTTGGCTCACACCATTGTTTTCGCTTCCGTAATCGAATGCAACTAAACATGGATGGCCTTCGGTGAAATACTTTGTATAATAAACTTCCTTTCCTATTCCAAATCTAGATAGCCAGGCTCTGAATACCGAATGATGTGAATCCACAGGGTTCGATTTGTTTGACTGATCTATCATTGATGGAATGCTAACATGCAAGAAATTTGAGAAATTATTTAAAACGAGGAAATGGAAACATAAAAGAAGATGGAACGGAAATTGATAGACATCACACTACCAAGAATAGAAGATTAGCCTACGAGTTGAAACACACAAAGGGATAAAGGACCTTTGATTAAACTCATGGATTCTTGAATCACTCAACAACTTAGGAGAATCACTCACACTAAGATAGATGAGATAAAACTCGTCTATTTTCTGAATAAAACTCAGCTTGCCTTCATTGATGAAAATGGTTCAACTTATATAGGAGCTTTAACCATCAGAATTACAAAAGACACATAAATTTCAATATCATCCCGCTTAAAGCGATTAATTAATGATCCACTCAAGCTAATAACGATCCGCTACTTAATGGTTGATTTTAACTGAATTTAAGGCTACCAAAAGTCATCCACAAACTTTGAGCAAAGGTCCTCTTGATCTTCCAAAGGTTGGTTCTTAAGTTGGCATATGGACCCTTATTTCAACTTGAAGATAAAGCAAAACTAAAGCCCATTAATTGGTTAAGCACAAACACAATTTGGTCGGCCAATTTTACAAAGCATTGGGCCCTTATTTAAATAAAAGAAACTGCATCAACACGGCGCATTAGTGATCCTCCATTTGACCCATATGCAATTCACATCATAACCTCCTTCTCCGAGAAGATTTGTCCCGAATCTTAAGACACGAGTTTTAGTGCAAGTTTATTATGATCTTGTGAAGGACTTTTATTTCTTCAGAACTTGAAACTAACTCTCTTCTTCCAGGATCAAATTCAAATTGATATTTGTTACTTTCCAGTGGTTGCAATCCGTCGATAACATTTCTTGGCAACAGTACCCCACCTGGATATGTAACAAAAAATAATTCCATGAATTGTGTTTGACGAATTTGCTTCTCATTGACGGACCAAATGCATAATAAAGCACTATGAACAAGCTTCCTTTTTAAACATGGAAGTTGGTGTGCTTCGTTCACATGCTTATCCTTTTGTTCCTTGTAAATGACATCACAAACTGTAGAAGGAAAAACATTGACGAATAAACTTTCTCTAGTTCCATTTCTTTTTCTTTATTTTCCCTTCCTTCTGCAGTTTATATTACTTCTTTTTCTATTCTTTCTTTTTCTGTTTTCTCCTTCAGCCTACGTTGATCCTTACTGACTTGTCGTGGTGCCACAAATTTCTACTTCTTTTGATATCCCTCATCCCTCAAATAAAGGGAACGTTCATCAAGATGGAGTGTTTTAAAACGAAGCCATGTCCATCCCAAAAGAAGATGACAAGAGTCCATGGGAGCAATATCACATAATACTTCTTTCACACATTGCCATGTACTGAATTTGATCCATGCTTGATCCAGATGAAAGGTTGCTGGTAACTGGAGTTTCTCCACCAATCTTTGGCTCACACCATTGTTTTCGCTTCCGTAATCGAATGCAACTAAACATGGATGGCCTTCGGTGAAATACTTTGTATAATAAACTTCCTTTCCTATTCCAAATCTAGATAGCCAGGCTCTGAATACCGAATGATGTGAATCCACAGGGTTCGATTTGTTTGACTGATCTATCATTGATGGAATGCTAACATGCAAGAAATTTGAGAAATTATTTAAAACGAGGAAATGGAAACATAAAAGAAGATGGAACGGAAATTGATAGACATCACACTACCAAGAATAGAAGATTAGCCTACGAGTTGAAACACACAAAGGGATAAAGGACCTTTGATTAAACTCATGGATTCTTGAATCACTCAACAACTTAGGAGAATCACTCACACTAAGATAGATGAGATAAAACTCGTCTATTTTCTGAATAAAACTCAGCTTGCCTTCATTGATGAAAATGGTTCAACTTATATAGGAGCTTTAACCATCAGAATTACAAAAGACACATAAATTTCAATATCATCCCGCTTAAAGCGATTAATTAATGATCCACTCAAGCTAATAACGATCCGCTACTTAATGGTTGATTTTAACTGAATTTAAGGCTACCAAAAGTCATCCACAAACTTTGAGCAAAGGTCCTCTTGATCTTCCAAAGGTTGGTTCTTAAGTTGGCATATGGACCCTTATTTCAACTTGAAGATAAAGCAAAACTAAAGCCCATTAATTGGTTAAGCACAAACACAATTTGGTCGGCCAATTTTACAAAGCATTGGGCCCTTATTTAAATAAAAGAAACTGCATCAACACGGCGCATTAGTGATCCTCCATTTGACCCATATGCAATTCACATCATAACCTCCTTCTCCGAGAAGATTTGTCCCGAATCTTAAGACACGAGTTTTAGTGCAAGTTTATTATGATCTTGTGAAGGACTTTTATTTCTTCAGAACTTGAAACTAACTCTCTTCTTCCAGGATCAAATTCAAATTGATATTTGTTACTTTCCAGTGGTTGCAATCCGTCGATAACATTTCTTGGCAACAGTACCCCACCTGGATATGTAACAAAAAATAATTCCATGAATTGTGTTTGACGAATTTGCTTCTCATTGACGGACCAAATGCATAATAAAGCACTATGAACAAGCTTCCTTTTTAAACATGGAAGTTGGTGTGCTTCGTTCACATGCTTATCCTTTTGTTCCTTGTAAATGACATCACAAACTGTAGAAGGAAAAACATTGACGAATAAACTTTCTCTAGTTCCATTTCTTTTTCTTTATTTTCCCTTCCTTCTGCAGTTTATATTACTTCTTTTTCTATTCTTTCTTTTTCTGTTTTCTCCTTCAGCCTACGTTGATCCTTACTGACTTGTCGTGGTGCCACAAATTTCTACTTCTTTTGATATCCCTCATCCCTCAAATAAAGGGAACGTTCATCAAGATGGAGTGTTTTAAAACGAAGCCATGTCCATCCCAAAAGAAGATGACAAGAGTCCATGGGAGCAATATCACATAATACTTCTTTCACACATTGCCATGTACTGAATTTGATCCATGCTTGATCCAGATGAAAGGTTGCTGGTAACTGGAGTTTCTCCACCAATCTTTGGCTCACACCATTGTTTTCGCTTCCGTAATCGAATGCAACTAAACATGGATGGCCTTCGGTGAAATACTTTGTATAATAAACTTCCTTTCCTATTCCAAATCTAGATAGCCAGGCTCTGAATACCGAATGATGTGAATCCACAGGGTTCGATTTGTTTGACTGATCTATCATTGATGGAATGCTAACATGCAAGAAATTTGAGAAATTATTTAAAACGAGGAAATGGAAACATAAAAGAAGATGGAACGGAAATTGATAGACATCACACTACCAAGAATAGAAGATTAGCCTACGAGTTGAAACACACAAAGGGATAAAGGACCTTTGATTAAACTCATGGATTCTTGAATCACTCAACAACTTAGGAGAATCACTCACACTAAGATAGATGAGATAAAACTCGTCTATTTTCTGAATAAAACTCAGCTTGCCTTCATTGATGAAAATGGTTCAACTTATATAGGAGCTTTAACCATCAGAATTACAAAAGACACATAAATTTCAATATCATCCCGCTTAAAGCGATTAATTAATGATCCACTCAAGCTAATAACGATCCGCTACTTAATGGTTGATTTTAACTGAATTTAAGGCTACCAAAAGTCATCCACAAACTTTGAGCAAAGGTCCTCTTGATCTTCCAAAGGTTGGTTCTTAAGTTGGCATATGGACCCTTATTTCAACTTGAAGATAAAGCAAAACTAAAGCCCATTAATTGGTTAAGCACAAACACAATTTGGTCGGCCAATTTTACAAAGCATTGGGCCCTTATTTAAATAAAAGAAACTGCATCAACACGGCGCATTAGTGATCCTCCATTTGACCCATATGCAATTCACATCATAACCTCCTTCTCCGAGAAGATTTGTCCCGAATCTTAAGACACGAGTTTTAGTGCAAGTTTATTATGATCTTGTGAAGGACTTTTATTTCTTCAGAACTTGAAACTAACTCTCTTCTTCCAGGATCAAATTCAAATTGATATTTGTTACTTTCCAGTGGTTGCAATCCGTCGATAACATTTCTTGGCAACAGTACCCCACCTGGATATGTAACAAAAAATAATTCCATGAATTGTGTTTGACGAATTTGCTTCTCATTGACGGACCAAATGCATAATAAAGCACTATGAACAAGCTTCCTTTTTAAACATGGAAGTTGGTGTGCTTCGTTCACATGCTTATCCTTTTGTTCCTTGTAAATGACATCACAAACTGTAGAAGGAAAAACATTGACGAATAAACTTTCTCTAGTTCCATTTCTTTTTCTTTATTTTCCCTTCCTTCTGCAGTTTATATTACTTCTTTTTCTATTCTTTCTTTTTCTGTTTTCTCCTTCAGCCTACGTTGATCCTTACTGACTTGTCGTGGTGCCACAAATTTCTACTTCTTTTGATATCCCTCATCCCTCAAATAAAGGGAACGTTCATCAAGATGGAGTGTTTTAAAACGAAGCCATGTCCATCCCAAAAGAAGATGACAAGAGTCCATGGGAGCAATATCACATAATACTTCTTTCACACATTGCCATGTACTGAATTTGATCCATGCTTGATCCAGATGAAAGGTTGCTGGTAACTGGAGTTTCTCCACCAATCTTTGGCTCACACCATTGTTTTCGCTTCCGTAATCGAATGCAACTAAACATGGATGGCCTTCGGTGAAATACTTTGTATAATAAACTTCCTTTCCTATTCCAAATCTAGATAGCCAGGCTCTGAATACCGAATGATGTGAATCCACAGGGTTCGATTTGTTTGACTGATCTATCATTGATGGAATGCTAACATGCAAGAAATTTGAGAAATTATTTAAAACGAGGAAATGGAAACATAAAAGAAGATGGAACGGAAATTGATAGACATCACACTACCAAGAATAGAAGATTAGCCTACGAGTTGAAACACACAAAGGGATAAAGGACCTTTGATTAAACTCATGGATTCTTGAATCACTCAACAACTTAGGAGAATCACTCACACTAAGATAGATGAGATAAAACTCGTCTATTTTCTGAATAAAACTCAGCTTGCCTTCATTGATGAAAATGGTTCAACTTATATAGGAGCTTTAACCATCAGAATTACAAAAGACACATAAATTTCAATATCATCCCGCTTAAAGCGATTAATTAATGATCCACTCAAGCTAATAACGATCCGCTACTTAATGGTTGATTTTAACTGAATTTAAGGCTACCAAAAGTCATCCACAAACTTTGAGCAAAGGTCCTCTTGATCTTCCAAAGGTTGGTTCTTAAGTTGGCATATGGACCCTTATTTCAACTTGAAGATAAAGCAAAACTAAAGCCCATTAATTGGTTAAGCACAAACACAATTTGGTCGGCCAATTTTACAAAGCATTGGGCCCTTATTTAAATAAAAGAAACTGCATCAACACGGCGCATTAGTGATCCTCCATTTGACCCATATGCAATTCACATCATAACCTCCTTCTCCGAGAAGATTTGTCCCGAATCTTAAGACACGAGTTTTAGTGCAAGTTTATTATGATCTTGTGAAGGACTTTTATTTCTTCAGAACTTGAAACTAACTCTCTTCTTCCAGGATCAAATTCAAATTGATATTTGTTACTTTCCAGTGGTTGCAATCCGTCGATAACATTTCTTGGCAACAGTACCCCACCTGGATATGTAACAAAAAATAATTCCATGAATTGTGTTTGACGAATTTGCTTCTCATTGACGGACCAAATGCATAATAAAGCACTATGAACAAGCTTCCTTTTTAAACATGGAAGTTGGTGTGCTTCGTTCACATGCTTATCCTTTTGTTCCTTGTAAATGACATCACAAACTGTAGAAGGAAAAACATTGACGAATAAACTTTCTCTAGTTCCATTTCTTTTTCTTTATTTTCCCTTCCTTCTGCAGTTTATATTACTTCTTTTTCTATTCTTTCTTTTTCTGTTTTCTCCTTCAGCCTACGTTGATCCTTACTGACTTGTCGTGGTGCCACAAATTTCTACTTCTTTTGATATCCCTCATCCCTCAAATAAAGGGAACGTTCATCAAGATGGAGTGTTTTAAAACGAAGCCATGTCCATCCCAAAAGAAGATGACAAGAGTCCATGGGAGCAATATCACATAATACTTCTTTCACACATTGCCATGTACTGAATTTGATCCATGCTTGATCCAGATGAAAGGTTGCTGGTAACTGGAGTTTCTCCACCAATCTTTGGCTCACACCATTGTTTTCGCTTCCGTAATCGAATGCAACTAAACATGGATGGCCTTCGGTGAAATACTTTGTATAATAAACTTCCTTTCCTATTCCAAATCTAGATAGCCAGGCTCTGAATACCGAATGATGTGAATCCACAGGGTTCGATTTGTTTGACTGATCTATCATTGATGGAATGCTAACATGCAAGAAATTTGAGAAATTATTTAAAACGAGGAAATGGAAACATAAAAGAAGATGGAACGGAAATTGATAGACATCACACTACCAAGAATAGAAGATTAGCCTACGAGTTGAAACACACAAAGGGATAAAGGACCTTTGATTAAACTCATGGATTCTTGAATCACTCAACAACTTAGGAGAATCACTCACACTAAGATAGATGAGATAAAACTCGTCTATTTTCTGAATAAAACTCAGCTTGCCTTCATTGATGAAAATGGTTCAACTTATATAGGAGCTTTAACCATCAGAATTACAAAAGACACATAAATTTCAATATCATCCCGCTTAAAGCGATTAATTAATGATCCACTCAAGCTAATAACGATCCGCTACTTAATGGTTGATTTTAACTGAATTTAAGGCTACCAAAAGTCATCCACAAACTTTGAGCAAAGGTCCTCTTGATCTTCCAAAGGTTGGTTCTTAAGTTGGCATATGGACCCTTATTTCAACTTGAAGATAAAGCAAAACTAAAGCCCATTAATTGGTTAAGCACAAACACAATTTGGTCGGCCAATTTTACAAAGCATTGGGCCCTTATTTAAATAAAAGAAACTGCATCAACACGGCGCATTAGTGATCCTCCATTTGACCCATATGCAATTCACATCATAACCTCCTTCTCCGAGAAGATTTGTCCCGAATCTTAAGACACGAGTTTTAGTGCAAGTTTATTATGATCTTGTGAAGGACTTTTATTTCTTCAGAACTTGAAACTAACTCTCTTCTTCCAGGATCAAATTCAAATTGATATTTGTTACTTTCCAGTGGTTGCAATCCGTCGATAACATTTCTTGGCAACAGTACCCCACCTGGATATGTAACAAAAAATAATTCCATGAATTGTGTTTGACGAATTTGCTTCTCATTGACGGACCAAATGCATAATAAAGCACTATGAACAAGCTTCCTTTTTAAACATGGAAGTTGGTGTGCTTCGTTCACATGCTTATCCTTTTGTTCCTTGTAAATGACATCACAAACTGTAGAAGGAAAAACATTGACGAATAAACTTTCTCTAGTTCCATTTCTTTTTCTTTATTTTCCCTTCCTTCTGCAGTTTATATTACTTCTTTTTCTATTCTTTCTTTTTCTGTTTTCTCCTTCAGCCTACGTTGATCCTTACTGACTTGTCGTGGTGCCACAAATTTCTACTTCTTTTGATATCCCTCATCCCTCAAATAAAGGGAACGTTCATCAAGATGGAGTGTTTTAAAACGAAGCCATGTCCATCCCAAAAGAAGATGACAAGAGTCCATGGGAGCAATATCACATAATACTTCTTTCACACATTGCCATGTACTGAATTTGATCCATGCTTGATCCAGATGAAAGGTTGCTGGTAACTGGAGTTTCTCCACCAATCTTTGGCTCACACCATTGTTTTCGCTTCCGTAATCGAATGCAACTAAACATGGATGGCCTTCGGTGAAATACTTTGTATAATAAACTTCCTTTCCTATTCCAAATCTAGATAGCCAGGCTCTGAATACCGAATGATGTGAATCCACAGGGTTCGATTTGTTTGACTGATCTATCATTGATGGAATGCTAACATGCAAGAAATTTGAGAAATTATTTAAAACGAGGAAATGGAAACATAAAAGAAGATGGAACGGAAATTGATAGACATCACACTACCAAGAATAGAAGATTAGCCTACGAGTTGAAACACACAAAGGGATAAAGGACCTTTGATTAAACTCATGGATTCTTGAATCACTCAACAACTTAGGAGAATCACTCACACTAAGATAGATGAGATAAAACTCGTCTATTTTCTGAATAAAACTCAGCTTGCCTTCATTGATGAAAATGGTTCAACTTATATAGGAGCTTTAACCATCAGAATTACAAAAGACACATAAATTTCAATATCATCCCGCTTAAAGCGATTAATTAATGATCCACTCAAGCTAATAACGATCCGCTACTTAATGGTTGATTTTAACTGAATTTAAGGCTACCAAAAGTCATCCACAAACTTTGAGCAAAGGTCCTCTTGATCTTCCAAAGGTTGGTTCTTAAGTTGGCATATGGACCCTTATTTCAACTTGAAGATAAAGCAAAACTAAAGCCCATTAATTGGTTAAGCACAAACACAATTTGGTCGGCCAATTTTACAAAGCATTGGGCCCTTATTTAAATAAAAGAAACTGCATCAACACGGCGCATTAGTGATCCTCCATTTGACCCATATGCAATTCACATCATAACCTCCTTCTCCGAGAAGATTTGTCCCGAATCTTAAGACACGAGTTTTAGTGCAAGTTTATTATGATCTTGTGAAGGACTTTTATTTCTTCAGAACTTGAAACTAACTCTCTTCTTCCAGGATCAAATTCAAATTGATATTTGTTACTTTCCAGTGGTTGCAATCCGTCGATAACATTTCTTGGCAACAGTACCCCACCTGGATATGTAACAAAAAATAATTCCATGAATTGTGTTTGACGAATTTGCTTCTCATTGACGGACCAAATGCATAATAAAGCACTATGAACAAGCTTCCTTTTTAAACATGGAAGTTGGTGTGCTTCGTTCACATGCTTATCCTTTTGTTCCTTGTAAATGACATCACAAACTGTAGAAGGAAAAACATTGACGAATAAACTTTCTCTAGTTCCATTTCTTTTTCTTTATTTTCCCTTCCTTCTGCAGTTTATATTACTTCTTTTTCTATTCTTTCTTTTTCTGTTTTCTCCTTCAGCCTACGTTGATCCTTACTGACTTGTCGTGGTGCCACAAATTTCTACTTCTTTTGATATCCCTCATCCCTCAAATAAAGGGAACGTTCATCAAGATGGAGTGTTTTAAAACGAAGCCATGTCCATCCCAAAAGAAGATGACAAGAGTCCATGGGAGCAATATCACATAATACTTCTTTCACACATTGCCATGTACTGAATTTGATCCATGCTTGATCCAGATGAAAGGTTGCTGGTAACTGGAGTTTCTCCACCAATCTTTGGCTCACACCATTGTTTTCGCTTCCGTAATCGAATGCAACTAAACATGGATGGCCTTCGGTGAAATACTTTGTATAATAAACTTCCTTTCCTATTCCAAATCTAGATAGCCAGGCTCTGAATACCGAATGATGTGAATCCACAGGGTTCGATTTGTTTGACTGATCTATCATTGATGGAATGCTAACATGCAAGAAATTTGACAAATTATTTAAAACGAGGAAATGGAAACATAAAAGAAGATGGAACGGAAATTGATAGACATCACACTACCAAGAATAGAAGATTAGCCTACGAGTTGAAACACACAAAGGGATAAAGGACCTTTGATTAAACTCATGGATTCTTGAATCACTCAACAACTTAGGAGAATCACTCACACTAAGATAGATGAGATAAAACTCGTCTATTTTCTGAATAAAACTCAGCTTGCCTTCATTGATGAAAATGGTTCAACTTATATAGGAGCTTTAACCATCAGAATTACAAAAGACACATAAATTTCAATATCATCCCGCTTAAAGCGATTAATTAATGATCCACTCAAGCTAATAACGATCCGCTACTTAATGGTTGATTTTAACTGAATTTAAGGCTACCAAAAGTCATCCACAAACTTTGAGCAAAGGTCCTCTTGATCTTCCAAAGGTTGGTTCTTAAGTTGGCATATGGACCCTTATTTCAACTTGAAGATAAAGCAAAACTAAAGCCCATTAATTGGTTAAGCACAAACACAATTTGGTCGGCCAATTTTACAAAGCATTGGGCCCTTATTTAAATAAAAGAAACTGCATCAACACGGCGCATTAGTGATCCTCCATTTGACCCATATGCAATTCACATCATACCCTCCTTCTCCGAGAAGATTTGTCCCGAATCTTAAGACACGAGTTTTAGTGCAAGTTTATTATGATCTTGTGAAGGACTTTTATTTCTTCAGAACTTGAAACTAACTCTCTTCTTCCAGGATCAAATTCAAATTGATATTTGTTACTTTCCAGTGGTTGCAATCCGTCGATAACATTTCTTGGCAACAGTACCCCACCTGGATATGTAACAAAAAATAATTCCATGAATTGTGTTTGACGAATTTGCTTCTCATTGACGGACCAAATGCATAATAAAGCACTATGAACAAGCTTCCTTTTTAAACATGGAAGTTGGTGTGCTTCGTTCACATGCTTATCCTTTTGTTCCTTGTAAATGACATCACAAACTGTAGAAGGAAAAACATTGACGAATAAACTTTCTCTAGTTCCATTTCTTTTTCTTTATTTTCCCTTCCTTCTGCAGTTTATATTACTTCTTTTTCTATTCTTTCTTTTTCTGTTTTCTCCTTCAGCCTACGTTGATCCTTACTGACTTGTCGTGGTGCCACAAATTTCTACTTCTTTTGATATCCCTCATCCCTCAAATAAAGGGAACGTTCATCAAGATGGAGTGTTTTAAAACGAAGCCATGTCCATCCCAAAAGAAGATGACAAGAGTCCATGGGAGCAATATCACATAATACTTCTTTCACACATTGCCATGTACTGAATTTGATCCATGCTTGATCCAGATGAAAGGTTGCTGGTAACTGGAGTTTCTCCACCAATCTTTGGCTCACACCATTGTTTTCGCTTCCGTAATCGAATGCAACTAAACATGGATGGCCTTCGGTGAAATACTTTGTATAATAAACTTCCTTTCCTATTCCAAATCTAGATAGCCAGGCTCTGAATACCGAATGATGTGAATCCACAGGGTTCGATTTGTTTGACTGATCTATCATTGATGGAATGCTAACATGCAAGAAATTTGAGAAATTATTTAAAACGAGGAAATGGAAACATAAAAGAAGATGGAACGGAAATTGATAGACATCACACTACCAAGAATAGAAGATTAGCCTACGAGTTGAAACACACAAAGGGATAAAGGACCTTTGATTAAACTCATGGATTCTTGAATCACTCAACAACTTAGGAGAATCACTCACACTAAGATAGATGAGATAAAACTCGTCTATTTTCTGAATAAAACTCAGCTTGCCTTCATTGATGAAAATGGTTCAACTTATATAGGAGCTTTAACCATCAGAATTACAAAAGACACATAAATTTCAATATCATCCCGCTTAAAGCGATTAATTAATGATCCACTCAAGCTAATAACGATCCGCTACTTAATGGTTGATTTTAACTGAATTTAAGGCTACCAAAAGTCATCCACAAACTTTGAGCAAAGGTCCTCTTGATCTTCCAAAGGTTGGTTCTTAAGTTGGCATATGGACCCTTATTTCAACTTGAAGATAAAGCAAAACTAAAGCCCATTAATTGGTTAAGCACAAACACAATTTGGTCGGCCAATTTTACAAAGCATTGGGCCCTTATTTAAATAAAAGAAACTGCATCAACACGGCGCATTAGTGATCCTCCATTTGACCCATATGCAATTCACATCATAACCTCCTTCTCCGAGAAGATTTGTCCCGAATCTTAAGACACGAGTTTTAGTGCAAGTTTATTATGATCTTGTGAAGGACTTTTATTTCTTCAGAACTTGAAACTAACTCTCTTCTTCCAGGATCAAATTCAAATTGATATTTGTTACTTTCCAGTGGTTGCAATCCGTCGATAACATTTCTTGGCAACAGTACCCCACCTGGATATGTAACAAAAAATAATTCCATGAATTGTGTTTGACGAATTTGCTTCTCATTGACGGACCAAATGCATAATAAAGCACTATGAACAAGCTTCCTTTTTAAACATGGAAGTTGGTGTGCTTCGTTCACATGCTTATCCTTTTGTTCCTTGTAAATGACATCACAAACTGTAGAAGGAAAAACATTGACGAATAAACTTTCTCTAGTTCCATTTCTTTTTCTTTATTTTCCCTTCCTTCTGCAGTTTATATTACTTCTTTTTCTATTCTTTCTTTTTCTGTTTTCTCCTTCAGCCTACGTTGATCCTTACTGACTTGTCGTGGTGCCACAAATTTCTACTTCTTTTGATATCCCTCATCCCTCAAATAAAGGGAACGTTCATCAAGATGGAGTGTTTTAAAACGAAGCCATGTCCATCCCAAAAGAAGATGACAAGAGTCCATGGGAGCAATATCACATAATACTTCTTTCACACATTGCCATGTACTGAATTTGATCCATGCTTGATCCAGATGAAAGGTTGCTGGTAACTGGAGTTTCTCCACCAATCTTTGGCTCACACCATTGTTTTCGCTTCCGTAATCGAATGCAACTAAACATGGATGGCCTTCGGTGAAATACTTTGTATAATAAACTTCCTTTCCTATTCCAAATCTAGATAGCCAGGCTCTGAATACCGAATGATGTGAATCCACAGGGTTCGATTTGTTTGACTGATCTATCATTGATGGAATGCTAACATGCAAGAAATTTGAGAAATTATTTAAAACGAGGAAATGGAAACATAAAAGAAGATGGAACGGAAATTGATAGACATCACACTACCAAGAATAGAAGATTAGCCTACGAGTTGAAACACACAAAGGGATAAAGGACCTTTGATTAAACTCATGGATTCTTGAATCACTCAACAACTTAGGAGAATCACTCACACTAAGATAGATGAGATAAAACTCGTCTATTTTCTGAATAAAACTCAGCTTGCCTTCATTGATGAAAATGGTTCAACTTATATAGGAGCTTTAACCATCAGAATTACAAAAGACACATAAATTTCAATATCATCCCGCTTAAAGCGATTAATTAATGATCCACTCAAGCTAATAACGATCCGCTACTTAATGGTTGATTTTAACTGAATTTAAGGCTACCAAAAGTCATCCACAAACTTTGAGCAAAGGTCCTCTTGATCTTCCAAAGGTTGGTTCTTAAGTTGGCATATGGACCCTTATTTCAACTTGAAGATAAAGCAAAACTAAAGCCCATTAATTGGTTAAGCACAAACACAATTTGGTCGGCCAATTTTACAAAGCATTGGGCCCTTATTTAAATAAAAGAAACTGCATCAACACGGCGCATTAGTGATCCTCCATTTGACCCATATGCAATTCACATCATAACCTCCTTCTCCGAGAAGATTTGTCCCGAATCTTAAGACACGAGTTTTAGTGCAAGTTTATTATGATCTTGTGAAGGACTTTTATTTCTTCAGAACTTGAAACTAACTCTCTTCTTCCAGGATCAAATTCAAATTGATATTTGTTACTTTCCAGTGGTTGCAATCCGTCGATAACATTTCTTGGCAACAGTACCCCACCTGGATATGTAACAAAAAATAATTCCATGAATTGTGTTTGACGAATTTGCTTCTCATTGACGGACCAAATGCATAATAAAGCACTATGAACAAGCTTCCTTTTTAAACATGGAAGTTGGTGTGCTTCGTTCACATGCTTATCCTTTTGTTCCTTGTAAATGACATCACAAACTGTAGAAGGAAAAACATTGACGAATAAACTTTCTCTAGTTCCATTTCTTTTTCTTTATTTTCCCTTCCTTCTGCAGTTTATATTACTTCTTTTTCTATTCTTTCTTTTTCTGTTTTCTCCTTCAGCCTACGTTGATCCTTACTGACTTGTCGTGGTGCCACAAATTTCTACTTCTTTTGATATCCCTCATCCCTCAAATAAAGGGAACGTTCATCAAGATGGAGTGTTTTAAAACGAAGCCATGTCCATCCCAAAAGAAGATGACAAGAGTCCATGGGAGCAATATCACATAATACTTCTTTCACACATTGCCATGTACTGAATTTGATCCATGCTTGATCCAGATGAAAGGTTGCTGGTAACTGGAGTTTCTCCACCAATCTTTGGCTCACACCATTGTTTTCGCTTCCGTAATCGAATGCAACTAAACATGGATGGCCTTCGGTGAAATACTTTGTATAATAAACTTCCTTTCCTATTCCAAATCTAGATAGCCAGGCTCTGAATACCGAATGATGTGAATCCACAGGGTTCGATTTGTTTGACTGATCTATCATTGATGGAATGCTAACATGCAAGAAATTTGAGAAATTATTTAAAACGAGGAAATGGAAACATAAAAGAAGATGGAACGGAAATTGATAGACATCACACTACCAAGAATAGAAGATTAGCCTACGAGTTGAAACACACAAAGGGATAAAGGACCTTTGATTAAACTCATGGATTCTTGAATCACTCAACAACTTAGGAGAATCACTCACACTAAGATAGATGAGATAAAACTCGTCTATTTTCTGAATAAAACTCAGCTTGCCTTCATTGATGAAAATGGTTCAACTTATATAGGAGCTTTAACCATCAGAATTACAAAAGACACATAAATTTCAATATCATCCCGCTTAAAGCGATTAATTAATGATCCACTCAAGCTAATAACGATCCGCTACTTAATGGTTGATTTTAACTGAATTTAAGGCTACCAAAAGTCATCCACAAACTTTGAGCAAAGGTCCTCTTGATCTTCCAAAGGTTGGTTCTTAAGTTGGCATATGGACCCTTATTTCAACTTGAAGATAAAGCAAAACTAAAGCCCATTAATTGGTTAAGCACAAACACAATTTGGTCGGCCAATTTTACAAAGCATTGGGCCCTTATTTAAATAAAAGAAACTGCATCAACACGGCGCATTAGTGATCCTCCATTTGACCCATATGCAATTCACATCATAACCTCCTTCTCCGAGAAGATTTGTCCCGAATCTTAAGACACGAGTTTTAGTGCAAGTTTATTATGATCTTGTGAAGGACTTTTATTTCTTCAGAACTTGAAACTAACTCTCTTCTTCCAGGATCAAATTCAAATTGATATTTGTTACTTTCCAGTGGTTGCAATCCGTCGATAACATTTCTTGGCAACAGTACCCCACCTGGATATGTAACAAAAAATAATTCCATGAATTGTGTTTGACGAATTTGCTTCTCATTGACGGACCAAATGCATAATAAAGCACTATGAACAAGCTTCCTTTTTAAACATGGAAGTTGGTGTGCTTCGTTCACATGCTTATCCTTTTGTTCCTTGTAAATGACATCACAAACTGTAGAAGGAAAAACATTGACGAATAAACTTTCTCTAGTTCCATTTCTTTTTCTTTATTTTCCCTTCCTTCTGCAGTTTATATTACTTCTTTTTCTATTCTTTCTTTTTCTGTTTTCTCCTTCAGCCTACGTTGATCCTTACTGACTTGTCGTGGTGCCACAAATTTCTACTTCTTTTGATATCCCTCATCCCTCAAATAAAGGGAACGTTCATCAAGATGGAGTGTTTTAAAACGAAGCCATGTCCATCCCAAAAGAAGATGACAAGAGTCCATGGGAGCAATATCACATAATACTTCTTTCACACATTGCCATGTACTGAATTTGATCCATGCTTGATCCAGATGAAAGGTTGCTGGTAACTGGAGTTTCTCCACCAATCTTTGGCTCACACCATTGTTTTCGCTTCCGTAATCGAATGCAACTAAACATGGATGGCCTTCGGTGAAATACTTTGTATAATAAACTTCCTTTCCTATTCCAAATCTAGATAGCCAGGCTCTGAATACCGAATGATGTGAATCCACAGGGTTCGATTTGTTTGACTGATCTATCATTGATGGAATGCTAACATGCAAGAAATTTGAGAAATTATTTAAAACGAGGAAATGGAAACATAAAAGAAGATGGAACGGAAATTGATAGACATCACACTACCAAGAATAGAAGATTAGCCTACGAGTTGAAACACACAAAGGGATAAAGGACCTTTGATTAAACTCATGGATTCTTGAATCACTCAACAACTTAGGAGAATCACTCACACTAAGATAGATGAGATAAAACTCGTCTATTTTCTGAATAAAACTCAGCTTGCCTTCATTGATGAAAATGGTTCAACTTATATAGGAGCTTTAACCATCAGAATTACAAAAGACACATAAATTTCAATATCATCCCGCTTAAAGCGATTAATTAATGATCCACTCAAGCTAATAACGATCCGCTACTTAATGGTTGATTTTAACTGAATTTAAGGCTACCAAAAGTCATCCACAAACTTTGAGCAAAGGTCCTCTTGATCTTCCAAAGGTTGGTTCTTAAGTTGGCATATGGACCCTTATTTCAACTTGAAGATAAAGCAAAACTAAAGCCCATTAATTGGTTAAGCACAAACACAATTTGGTCGGCCAATTTTACAAAGCATTGGGCCCTTATTTAAATAAAAGAAACTGCATCAACACGGCGCATTAGTGATCCTCCATTTGACCCATATGCAATTCACATCATAACCTCCTTCTCCGAGAAGATTTGTCCCGAATCTTAAGACACGAGTTTTAGTGCAAGTTTATTATGATCTTGTGAAGGACTTTTATTTCTTCAGAACTTGAAACTAACTCTCTTCTTCCAGGATCAAATTCAAATTGATATTTGTTACTTTCCAGTGGTTGCAATCCGTCGATAACATTTCTTGGCAACAGTACCCCACCTGGATATGTAACAAAAAATAATTCCATGAATTGTGTTTGACGAATTTGCTTCTCATTGACGGACCAAATGCATAATAAAGCACTATGAACAAGCTTCCTTTTTAAACATGGAAGTTGGTGTGCTTCGTTCACATGCTTATCCTTTTGTTCCTTGTAAATGACATCACAAACTGTAGAAGGAAAAACATTGACGAATAAACTTTCTCTAGTTCCATTTCTTTTTCTTTATTTTCCCTTCCTTCTGCAGTTTATATTACTTCTTTTTCTATTCTTTCTTTTTCTGTTTTCTCCTTCAGCCTACGTTGATCCTTACTGACTTGTCGTGGTGCCACAAATTTCTACTTCTTTTGATATCCCTCATCCCTCAAATAAAGGGAACGTTCATCAAGATGGAGTGTTTTAAAACGAAGCCATGTCCATCCCAAAAGAAGATGACAAGAGTCCATGGGAGCAATATCACATAATACTTCTTTCACACATTGCCATGTACTGAATTTGATCCATGCTTGATCCAGATGAAAGGTTGCTGGTAACTGGAGTTTCTCCACCAATCTTTGGCTCACACCATTGTTTTCGCTTCCGTAATCGAATGCAACTAAACATGGATGGCCTTCGGTGAAATACTTTGTATAATAAACTTCCTTTCCTATTCCAAATCTAGATAGCCAGGCTCTGAATACCGAATGATGTGAATCCACAGGGTTCGATTTGTTTGACTGATCTATCATTGATGGAATGCTAACATGCAAGAAATTTGAGAAATTATTTAAAACGAGGAAATGGAAACATAAAAGAAGATGGAACGGAAATTGATAGACATCACACTACCAAGAATAGAAGATTAGCCTACGAGTTGAAACACACAAAGGGATAAAGGACCTTTGATTAAACTCATGGATTCTTGAATCACTCAACAACTTAGGAGAATCACTCACACTAAGATAGATGAGATAAAACTCGTCTATTTTCTGAATAAAACTCAGCTTGCCTTCATTGATGAAAATGGTTCAACTTATATAGGAGCTTTAACCATCAGAATTACAAAAGACACATAAATTTCAATATCATCCCGCTTAAAGCGATTAATTAATGATCCACTCAAGCTAATAACGATCCGCTACTTAATGGTTGATTTTAACTGAATTTAAGGCTACCAAAAGTCATCCACAAACTTTGAGCAAAGGTCCTCTTGATCTTCCAAAGGTTGGTTCTTAAGTTGGCATATGGACCCTTATTTCAACTTGAAGATAAAGCAAAACTAAAGCCCATTAATTGGTTAAGCACAAACACAATTTGGTCGGCCAATTTTACAAAGCATTGGGCCCTTATTTAAATAAAAGAAACTGCATCAACACGGCGCATTAGTGATCCTCCATTTGACCCATATGCAATTCACATCATACCCTCCTTCTCCGAGAAGATTTGTCCCGAATCTTAAGACACGAGTTTTAGTGCAAGTTTATTATGATCTTGTGAAGGACTTTTATTTCTTCAGAACTTGAAACTAACTCTCTTCTTCCAGGATCAAATTCAAATTGATATTTGTTACTTTCCAGTGGTTGCAATCCGTCGATAACATTTCTTGGCAACAGTACCCCACCTGGATATGTAACAAAAAATAATTCCATGAATTGTGTTTGACGAATTTGCTTCTCATTGACGGACCAAATGCATAATAAAGCACTATGAACAAGCTTCCTTTTTAAACATGGAAGTTGGTGTGCTTCGTTCACATGCTTATCCTTTTGTTCCTTGTAAATGACATCACAAACTGTAGAAGGAAAAACATTGACGAATAAACTTTCTCTAGTTCCATTTCTTTTTCTTTATTTTCCCTTCCTTCTGCAGTTTATATTACTTCTTTTTCTATTCTTTCTTTTTCTGTTTTCTCCTTCAGCCTACGTTGATCCTTACTGACTTGTCGTGGTGCCACAAATTTCTACTTCTTTTGATATCCCTCATCCCTCAAATAAAGGGAACGTTCATCAAGATGGAGTGTTTTAAAACGAAGCCATGTCCATCCCAAAAGAAGATGACAAGAGTCCATGGGAGCAATATCACATAATACTTCTTTCACACATTGCCATGTACTGAATTTGATCCATGCTTGATCCAGATGAAAGGTTGCTGGTAACTGGAGTTTCTCCACCAATCTTTGGCTCACACCATTGTTTTCGCTTCCGTAATCGAATGCAACTAAACATGGATGGCCTTCGGTGAAATACTTTGTATAATAAACTTCCTTTCCTATTCCAAATCTAGATAGCCAGGCTCTGAATACCGAATGATGTGAATCCACAGGGTTCGATTTGTTTGACTGATCTATCATTGATGGAATGCTAACATGCAAGAAATTTGAGAAATTATTTAAAACGAGGAAATGGAAACATAAAAGAAGATGGAACGGAAATTGATAGACATCACACTACCAAGAATAGAAGATTAGCCTACGAGTTGAAACACACAAAGGGATAAAGGACCTTTGATTAAACTCATGGATTCTTGAATCACTCAACAACTTAGGAGAATCACTCACACTAAGATAGATGAGATAAAACTCGTCTATTTTCTGAATAAAACTCAGCTTGCCTTCATTGATGAAAATGGTTCAACTTATATAGGAGCTTTAACCATCAGAATTACAAAAGACACATAAATTTCAATATCATCCCGCTTAAAGCGATTAATTAATGATCCACTCAAGCTAATAACGATCCGCTACTTAATGGTTGATTTTAACTGAATTTAAGGCTACCAAAAGTCATCCACAAACTTTGAGCAAAGGTCCTCTTGATCTTCCAAAGGTTGGTTCTTAAGTTGGCATATGGACCCTTATTTCAACTTGAAGATAAAGCAAAACTAAAGCCCATTAATTGGTTAAGCACAAACACAATTTGGTCGGCCAATTTTACAAAGCATTGGGCCCTTATTTAAATAAAAGAAACTGCATCAACACGGCGCATTAGTGATCCTCCATTTGACCCATATGCAATTCACATCATAACCTCCTTCTCCGAGAAGATTTGTCCCGAATCTTAAGACACGAGTTTTAGTGCAAGTTTATTATGATCTTGTGAAGGACTTTTATTTCTTCAGAACTTGAAACTAACTCTCTTCTTCCAGGATCAAATTCAAATTGATATTTGTTACTTTCCAGTGGTTGCAATCCGTCGATAACATTTCTTGGCAACAGTACCCCACCTGGATATGTAACAAAAAATAATTCCATGAATTGTGTTTGACGAATTTGCTTCTCATTGACGGACCAAATGCATAATAAAGCACTATGAACAAGCTTCCTTTTTAAACATGGAAGTTGGTGTGCTTCGTTCACATGCTTATCCTTTTGTTCCTTGTAAATGACATCACAAACTGTAGAAGGAAAAACATTGACGAATAAACTTTCTCTAGTTCCATTTCTTTTTCTTTATTTTCCCTTCCTTCTGCAGTTTATATTACTTCTTTTTCTATTCTTTCTTTTTCTGTTTTCTCCTTCAGCCTACGTTGATCCTTACTGACTTGTCGTGGTGCCACAAATTTCTACTTCTTTTGATATCCCTCATCCCTCAAATAAAGGGAACGTTCATCAAGATGGAGTGTTTTAAAACGAAGCCATGTCCATCCCAAAAGAAGATGACAAGAGTCCATGGGAGCAATATCACATAATACTTCTTTCACACATTGCCATGTACTGAATTTGATCCATGCTTGATCCAGATGAAAGGTTGCTGGTAACTGGAGTTTCTCCACCAATCTTTGGCTCACACCATTGTTTTCGCTTCCGTAATCGAATGCAACTAAACATGGATGGCCTTCGGTGAAATACTTTGTATAATAAACTTCCTTTCCTATTCCAAATCTAGATAGCCAGGCTCTGAATACCGAATGATGTGAATCCACAGGGTTCGATTTGTTTGACTGATCTATCATTGATGGAATGCTAACATGCAAGAAATTTGAGAAATTATTTAAAACGAGGAAATGGAAACATAAAAGAAGATGGAACGGAAATTGATAGACATCACACTACCAAGAATAGAAGATTAGCCTACGAGTTGAAACACACAAAGGGATAAAGGACCTTTGATTAAACTCATGGATTCTTGAATCACTCAACAACTTAGGAGAATCACTCACACTAAGATAGATGAGATAAAACTCGTCTATTTTCTGAATAAAACTCAGCTTGCCTTCATTGATGAAAATGGTTCAACTTATATAGGAGCTTTAACCATCAGAATTACAAAAGACACATAAATTTCAATATCATCCCGCTTAAAGCGATTAATTAATGATCCACTCAAGCTAATAACGATCCGCTACTTAATGGTTGATTTTAACTGAATTTAAGGCTACCAAAAGTCATCCACAAACTTTGAGCAAAGGTCCTCTTGATCTTCCAAAGGTTGGTTCTTAAGTTGGCATATGGACCCTTATTTCAACTTGAAGATAAAGCAAAACTAAAGCCCATTAATTGGTTAAGCACAAACACAATTTGGTCGGCCAATTTTACAAAGCATTGGGCCCTTATTTAAATAAAAGAAACTGCATCAACACGGCGCATTAGTGATCCTCCATTTGACCCATATGCAATTCACATCATAACCTCCTTCTCCGAGAAGATTTGTCCCGAATCTTAAGACACGAGTTTTAGTGCAAGTTTATTATGATCTTGTGAAGGACTTTTATTTCTTCAGAACTTGAAACTAACTCTCTTCTTCCAGGATCAAATTCAAATTGATATTTGTTACTTTCCAGTGGTTGCAATCCGTCGATAACATTTCTTGGCAACAGTACCCCACCTGGATATGTAACAAAAAATAATTCCATGAATTGTGTTTGACGAATTTGCTTCTCATTGACGGACCAAATGCATAATAAAGCACTATGAACAAGCTTCCTTTTTAAACATGGAAGTTGGTGTGCTTCGTTCACATGCTTATCCTTTTGTTCCTTGTAAATGACATCACAAACTGTAGAAGGAAAAACATTGACGAATAAACTTTCTCTAGTTCCATTTCTTTTTCTTTATTTTCCCTTCCTTCTGCAGTTTATATTACTTCTTTTTCTATTCTTTCTTTTTCTGTTTTCTCCTTCAGCCTACGTTGATCCTTACTGACTTGTCGTGGTGCCACAAATTTCTACTTCTTTTGATATCCCTCATCCCTCAAATAAAGGGAACGTTCATCAAGATGGAGTGTTTTAAAACGAAGCCATGTCCATCCCAAAAGAAGATGACAAGAGTCCATGGGAGCAATATCACATAATACTTCTTTCACACATTGCCATGTACTGAATTTGATCCATGCTTGATCCAGATGAAAGGTTGCTGGTAACTGGAGTTTCTCCACCAATCTTTGGCTCACACCATTGTTTTCGCTTCCGTAATCGAATGCAACTAAACATGGATGGCCTTCGGTGAAATACTTTGTATAATAAACTTCCTTTCCTATTCCAAATCTAGATAGCCAGGCTCTGAATACCGAATGATGTGAATCCACAGGGTTCGATTTGTTTGACTGATCTATCATTGATGGAATGCTAACATGCAAGAAATTTGAGAAATTATTTAAAACGAGGAAATGGAAACATAAAAGAAGATGGAACGGAAATTGATAGACATCACACTACCAAGAATAGAAGATTAGCCTACGAGTTGAAACACACAAAGGGATAAAGGACCTTTGATTAAACTCATGGATTCTTGAATCACTCAACAACTTAGGAGAATCACTCACACTAAGATAGATGAGATAAAACTCGTCTATTTTCTGAATAAAACTCAGCTTGCCTTCATTGATGAAAATGGTTCAACTTATATAGGAGCTTTAACCATCAGAATTACAAAAGACACATAAATTTCAATATCATCCCGCTTAAAGCGATTAATTAATGATCCACTCAAGCTAATAACGATCCGCTACTTAATGGTTGATTTTAACTGAATTTAAGGCTACCAAAAGTCATCCACAAACTTTGAGCAAAGGTCCTCTTGATCTTCCAAAGGTTGGTTCTTAAGTTGGCATATGGACCCTTATTTCAACTTGAAGATAAAGCAAAACTAAAGCCCATTAATTGGTTAAGCACAAACACAATTTGGTCGGCCAATTTTACAAAGCATTGGGCCCTTATTTAAATAAAAGAAACTGCATCAACACGGCGCATTAGTGATCCTCCATTTGACCCATATGCAATTCACATCATAACCTCCTTCTCCGAGAAGATTTGTCCCGAATCTTAAGACACGAGTTTTAGTGCAAGTTTATTATGATCTTGTGAAGGACTTTTATTTCTTCAGAACTTGAAACTAACTCTCTTCTTCCAGGATCAAATTCAAATTGATATTTGTTACTTTCCAGTGGTTGCAATCCGTCGATAACATTTCTTGGCAACAGTACCCCACCTGGATATGTAACAAAAAATAATTCCATGAATTGTGTTTGACGAATTTGCTTCTCATTGACGGACCAAATGCATAATAAAGCACTATGAACAAGCTTCCTTTTTAAACATGGAAGTTGGTGTGCTTCGTTCACATGCTTATCCTTTTGTTCCTTGTAAATGACATCACAAACTGTAGAAGGAAAAACATTGACGAATAAACTTTCTCTAGTTCCATTTCTTTTTCTTTATTTTCCCTTCCTTCTGCAGTTTATATTACTTCTTTTTCTATTCTTTCTTTTTCTGTTTTCTCCTTCAGCCTACGTTGATCCTTACTGACTTGTCGTGGTGCCACAAATTTCTACTTCTTTTGATATCCCTCATCCCTCAAATAAAGGGAACGTTCATCAAGATGGAGTGTTTTAAAACGAAGCCATGTCCATCCCAAAAGAAGATGACAAGAGTCCATGGGAGCAATATCACATAATACTTCTTTCACACATTGCCATGTACTGAATTTGATCCATGCTTGATCCAGATGAAAGGTTGCTGGTAACTGGAGTTTCTCCACCAATCTTTGGCTCACACCATTGTTTTCGCTTCCGTAATCGAATGCAACTAAACATGGATGGCCTTCGGTGAAATACTTTGTATAATAAACTTCCTTTCCTATTCCAAATCTAGATAGCCAGGCTCTGAATACCGAATGATGTGAATCCACAGGGTTCGATTTGTTTGACTGATCTATCATTGATGGAATGCTAACATGCAAGAAATTTGAGAAATTATTTAAAACGAGGAAATGGAAACATAAAAGAAGATGGAACGGAAATTGATAGACATCACACTACCAAGAATAGAAGATTAGCCTACGAGTTGAAACACACAAAGGGATAAAGGACCTTTGATTAAACTCATGGATTCTTGAATCACTCAACAACTTAGGAGAATCACTCACACTAAGATAGATGAGATAAAACTCGTCTATTTTCTGAATAAAACTCAGCTTGCCTTCATTGATGAAAATGGTTCAACTTATATAGGAGCTTTAACCATCAGAATTACAAAAGACACATAAATTTCAATATCATCCCGCTTAAAGCGATTAATTAATGATCCACTCAAGCTAATAACGATCCGCTACTTAATGGTTGATTTTAACTGAATTTAAGGCTACCAAAAGTCATCCACAAACTTTGAGCAAAGGTCCTCTTGATCTTCCAAAGGTTGGTTCTTAAGTTGGCATATGGACCCTTATTTCAACTTGAAGATAAAGCAAAACTAAAGCCCATTAATTGGTTAAGCACAAACACAATTTGGTCGGCCAATTTTACAAAGCATTGGGCCCTTATTTAAATAAAAGAAACTGCATCAACACGGCGCATTAGTGATCCTCCATTTGACCCATATGCAATTCACATCATAACCTCCTTCTCCGAGAAGATTTGTCCCGAATCTTAAGACACGAGTTTTAGTGCAAGTTTATTATGATCTTGTGAAGGACTTTTATTTCTTCAGAACTTGAAACTAACTCTCTTCTTCCAGGATCAAATTCAAATTGATATTTGTTACTTTCCAGTGGTTGCAATCCGTCGATAACATTTCTTGGCAACAGTACCCCACCTGGATATGTAACAAAAAATAATTCCATGAATTGTGTTTGACGAATTTGCTTCTCATTGACGGACCAAATGCATAATAAAGCACTATGAACAAGCTTCCTTTTTAAACATGGAAGTTGGTGTGCTTCGTTCACATGCTTATCCTTTTGTTCCTTGTAAATGACATCACAAACTGTAGAAGGAAAAACATTGACGAATAAACTTTCTCTAGTTCCATTTCTTTTTCTTTATTTTCCCTTCCTTCTGCAGTTTATATTACTTCTTTTTCTATTCTTTCTTTTTCTGTTTTCTCCTTCAGCCTACGTTGATCCTTACTGACTTGTCGTGGTGCCACAAATTTCTACTTCTTTTGATATCCCTCATCCCTCAAATAAAGGGAACGTTCATCAAGATGGAGTGTTTTAAAACGAAGCCATGTCCATCCCAAAAGAAGATGACAAGAGTCCATGGGAGCAATATCACATAATACTTCTTTCACACATTGCCATGTACTGAATTTGATCCATGCTTGATCCAGATGAAAGGTTGCTGGTAACTGGAGTTTCTCCACCAATCTTTGGCTCACACCATTGTTTTCGCTTCCGTAATCGAATGCAACTAAACATGGATGGCCTTCGGTGAAATACTTTGTATAATAAACTTCCTTTCCTATTCCAAATCTAGATAGCCAGGCTCTGAATACCGAATGATGTGAATCCACAGGGTTCGATTTGTTTGACTGATCTATCATTGATGGAATGCTAACATGCAAGAAATTTGAGAAATTATTTAAAACGAGGAAATGGAAACATAAAAGAAGATGGAACGGAAATTGATAGACATCACACTACCAAGAATAGAAGATTAGCCTACGAGTTGAAACACACAAAGGGATAAAGGACCTTTGATTAAACTCATGGATTCTTGAATCACTCAACAACTTAGGAGAATCACTCACACTAAGATAGATGAGATAAAACTCGTCTATTTTCTGAATAAAACTCAGCTTGCCTTCATTGATGAAAATGGTTCAACTTATATAGGAGCTTTAACCATCAGAATTACAAAAGACACATAAATTTCAATATCATCCCGCTTAAAGCGATTAATTAATGATCCACTCAAGCTAATAACGATCCGCTACTTAATGGTTGATTTTAACTGAATTTAAGGCTACCAAAAGTCATCCACAAACTTTGAGCAAAGGTCCTCTTGATCTTCCAAAGGTTGGTTCTTAAGTTGGCATATGGACCCTTATTTCAACTTGAAGATAAAGCAAAACTAAAGCCCATTAATTGGTTAAGCACAAACACAATTTGGTCGGCCAATTTTACAAAGCATTGGGCCCTTATTTAAATAAAAGAAACTGCATCAACACGGCGCATTAGTGATCCTCCATTTGACCCATATGCAATTCACATCATACCCTCCTTCTCCGAGAAGATTTGTCCCGAATCTTAAGACACGAGTTTTAGTGCAAGTTTATTATGATCTTGTGAAGGACTTTTATTTCTTCAGAACTTGAAACTAACTCTCTTCTTCCAGGATCAAATTCAAATTGATATTTGTTACTTTCCAGTGGTTGCAATCCGTCGATAACATTTCTTGGCAACAGTACCCCACCTGGATATGTAACAAAAAATAATTCCATGAATTGTGTTTGACGAATTTGCTTCTCATTGACGGACCAAATGCATAATAAAGCACTATGAACAAGCTTCCTTTTTAAACATGGAAGTTGGTGTGCTTCGTTCACATGCTTATCCTTTTGTTCCTTGTAAATGACATCACAAACTGTAGAAGGAAAAACATTGACGAATAAACTTTCTCTAGTTCCATTTCTTTTTCTTTATTTTCCCTTCCTTCTGCAGTTTATATTACTTCTTTTTCTATTCTTTCTTTTTCTGTTTTCTCCTTCAGCCTACGTTGATCCTTACTGACTTGTCGTGGTGCCACAAATTTCTACTTCTTTTGATATCCCTCATCCCTCAAATAAAGGGAACGTTCATCAAGATGGAGTGTTTTAAAACGAAGCCATGTCCATCCCAAAAGAAGATGACAAGAGTCCATGGGAGCAATATCACATAATACTTCTTTCACACATTGCCATGTACTGAATTTGATCCATGCTTGATCCAGATGAAAGGTTGCTGGTAACTGGAGTTTCTCCACCAATCTTTGGCTCACACCATTGTTTTCGCTTCCGTAATCGAATGCAACTAAACATGGATGGCCTTCGGTGAAATACTTTGTATAATAAACTTCCTTTCCTATTCCAAATCTAGATAGCCAGGCTCTGAATACCGAATGATGTGAATCCACAGGGTTCGATTTGTTTGACTTATCTATCATTGATGGAATGCTAACATGCAAGAAATTTGAGAAATTATTTAAAACGAGGAAATGGAAACATAAAAGAAGATGGAACGGAAATTGATAGACATCACACTACCAAGAATAGAAGATTAGCCTACGAGTTGAAACACACAAAGGGATAAAGGACCTTTGATTAAACTCATGGATTCTTGAATCACTCAACAACTTAGGAGAATCACTCACACTAAGATAGATGAGATAAAACTCGTCTATTTTCTGAATAAAACTCAGCTTGCCTTCATTGATGAAAATGGTTCAACTTATATAGGAGCTTTAACCATCAGAATTACAAAAGACACATAAATTTCAATATCATCCCGCTTAAAGCGATTAATTAATGATCCACTCAAGCTAATAACGATCCGCTACTTAATGGTTGATTTTAACTGAATTTAAGGCTACCAAAAGTCATCCACAAACTTTGAGCAAAGGTCCTCTTGATCTTCCAAAGGTTGGTTCTTAAGTTGGCATATGGACCCTTATTTCAACTTGAAGATAAAGCAAAACTAAAGCCCATTAATTGGTTAAGCACAAACACAATTTGGTCGGCCAATTTTACAAAGCATTGGGCCCTTATTTAAATAAAAGAAACTGCATCAACACGGCGCATTAGTGATCCTCCATTTGACCCATATGCAATTCACATCATACCCTCCTTCTCCGAGAAGATTTGTCCCGAATCTTAAGACACGAGTTTTAGTGCAAGTTTATTATGATCTTGTGAAGGACTTTTATTTCTTCAGAACTTGAAACTAACTCTCTTCTTCCAGGATCAAATTCAAATTGATATTTGTTACTTTCCAGTGGTTGCAATCCGTCGATAACATTTCTTGGCAACAGTACCCCACCTGGATATGTAACAAAAAATAATTCCATGAATTGTGTTTGACGAATTTGCTTCTCATTGACGGACCAAATGCATAATAAAGCACTATGAACAAGCTTCCTTTTTAAACATGGAAGTTGGTGTGCTTCGTTCACATGCTTATCCTTTTGTTCCTTGTAAATGACATCACAAACTGTAGAAGGAAAAACATTGACGAATAAACTTTCTCTAGTTCCATTTCTTTTTCTTTATTTTCCCTTCCTTCTGCAGTTTATATTACTTCTTTTTCTATTCTTTCTTTTTCTGTTTTCTCCTTCAGCCTACGTTGATCCTTACTGACTTGTCGTGGTGCCACAAATTTCTACTTCTTTTGATATCCCTCATCCCTCAAATAAAGGGAACGTTCATCAAGATGGAGTGTTTTAAAACGAAGCCATGTCCATCCCAAAAGAAGATGACAAGAGTCCATGGGAGCAATATCACATAATACTTCTTTCACACATTGCCATGTACTGAATTTGATCCATGCTTGATCCAGATGAAAGGTTGCTGGTAACTGGAGTTTCTCCACCAATCTTTGGCTCACACCATTGTTTTCGCTTCCGTAATCGAATGCAACTAAACATGGATGGCCTTCGGTGAAATACTTTGTATAATAAACTTCCTTTCCTATTCCAAATCTAGATAGCCAGGCTCTGAATACCGAATGATGTGAATCCACAGGGTTCGATTTGTTTGACTTATCTATCATTGATGGAATGCTAACATGCAAGAAATTTGAGAAATTATTTAAAACGAGGAAATGGAAACATAAAAGAAGATGGAACGGAAATTGATAGACATCACACTACCAAGAATAGAAGATTAGCCTACGAGTTGAAACACACAAAGGGATAAAGGACCTTTGATTAAACTCATGGATTCTTGAATCACTCAACAACTTAGGAGAATCACTCACACTAAGATAGATGAGATAAAACTCGTCTATTTTCTGAATAAAACTCAGCTTGCCTTCATTGATGAAAATGGTTCAACTTATATAGGAGCTTTAACCATCAGAATTACAAAAGACACATAAATTTCAATATCATCCCGCTTAAAGCGATTAATTAATGATCCACTCAAGCTAATAACGATCCGCTACTTAATGGTTGATTTTAACTGAATTTAAGGCTACCAAAAGTCATCCACAAACTTTGAGCAAAGGTCCTCTTGATCTTCCAAAGGTTGGTTCTTAAGTTGGCATATGGACCCTTATTTCAACTTGAAGATAAAGCAAAACTAAAGCCCATTAATTGGTTAAGCACAAACACAATTTGGTCGGCCAATTTTACAAAGCATTGGGCCCTTATTTAAATAAAAGAAACTGCATCAACACGGCGCATTAGTGATCCTCCATTTGACCCATATGCAATTCACATCATAACCTCCTTCTCCGAGAAGATTTGTCCCGAATCTTAAGACACGAGTTTTAGTGCAAGTTTATTATGATCTTGTGAAGGACTTTTATTTCTTCAGAACTTGAAACTAACTCTCTTCTTCCAGGATCAAATTCAAATTGATATTTGTTACTTTCCAGTGGTTGCAATCCGTCGATAACATTTCTTGGCAACAGTACCCCACCTTGATATGTAACAATAAATAATTCCATGCATTGTGTTTGACGAATTTGCTTCTTATCGACGGACTAAATGCATAATAAAGCACTATGAACAAGCTTCCTTTTTTAAACATGGAAGTTGGTGTGCTTCGTTCACATGCTTATCCTTTTGTTCCTTGTAAATGACATCACAAACTGTAGAAGGAAAAACATTGACGAATAAACTTTCTCTAGTTCCATTTCTTTTTCTTTATTTTCCCTACCTTCTGCAGTTTATATTACTTCTTTTTCTATTCTTTCTTTTTCTGTTTTCTCCTTCAGCCTACGTTGATCCTTACTGACTTGTCGTGGTGCCACAAATTTCTACTTCTTTTGATATCCCTCATCCCTCAAATAAAGGGAACGTTCATCAAGATGGAGTGTTTTAAAACGAAGCCATGTCCATCCCAAAAGAAGATGACAAGAGTCCATGGGAGCAATATCACATAATACTTCTTTCACACATTGCCATGTACTGAATTTGATCCATGCTTGATCCAGATGAAAGGTTGCTGGTAACTGGAGTTTCTCCACCAATCTTTGGCTCACACCATTGTTTTCGCTTCCGTAATCGAATGCAACTAAACATGGATGGCCTTCGGTGAAATACTTTGTATAATAAACTTCCTTTCCTATTCCAAATCTAGATAGCCAGGCTCTGAATACCGAATGATGTGAATCCACAGGGTTCGATTTGTTTGACTTATCTATCATTGATGGAATGCTAACATGCAAGAAATTTGAGAAATTATTTAAAACGAGGAAATGGAAACATAAAAGAAGATGGAACGGAAATTGATAGACATCACACTACCAAGAATAGAAGATTAGCCTACGAGTTGAAACACACAAAGGGATAAAGGACCTTTGATTAAACTCATGGATTCTTGAATCACTCAACAACTTAGGAGAATCACTCACACTAAGATAGATGAGATAAAACTCGTCTATTTTCTGAATAAAACTCAGCTTGCCTTCATTGATGAAAATGGTTCAACTTATATAGGAGCTTTAACCATCAGAATTACAAAAGACACATAAATTTCAATATCATCCCGCTTAAAGCGATTAATTAATGATCCACTCAAGCTAATAACGATCCGCTACTTAATGGTTGATTTTAACTGAATTTAAGGCTACCAAAAGTCATCCACAAACTTTGAGCAAAGGTCCTCTTGATCTTCCAAAGGTTGGTTCTTAAGTTGGCATATGGACCCTTATTTCAACTTGAAGATAAAGCAAAACTAAAGCCCATTAATTGGTTAAGCACAAACACAATTTGGTCGGCCAATTTTACAAAGCATTGGGCCCTTATTTAAATAAAAGAAACTGCATCAACACGGCGCATTAGTGATCCTCCATTTGACCCATATGCAATTCACATCATAACCTCCTTCTCCGAGAAGATTTGTCCCGAATCTTAAGACACGAGTTTTAGTGCAAGTTTATTATGATCTTGTGAAGGACTTTTATTTCTTCAGAACTTGAAACTAACTCTCTTCTTCCAGGATCAAATTCAAATTGATATTTGTTACTTTCCAGTGGTTGCAATCCGTCGATAACATTTCTTGGCAACAGTACCCCACCTTGATATGTAACAATAAATAATTCCATGCATTGTGTTTGACGAATTTGCTTCTTATCGACGGACTAAATGCATAATAAAGCACTATGAACAAGCTTCCTTTTTTAAACATGGAAGTTGGTGTGCTTCGTTCACATGCTTATCCTTTTGTTCCTTGTAAATGACATCACAAACTGTAGAAGGAAAAACATTGACGAATAAACTTTCTCTAGTTCCATTTCTTTTTCTTTATTTTCCCTACCTTCTGCAGTTTATATTACTTCTTTTTCTATTCTTTCTTTTTCTGTTTTCTCCTTCAGCCTACGTTGATCCTTACTGACTTGTCGTGGTGCCACAAATTTCTACTTCTTTTGATATCCCTCATCCCTCAAATAAAGGGAACGTTCATCAAGATGGAGTGTTTTAAAACGAAGCCATGTCCATCCCAAAAGAAGATGACAAGAGTCCATGGGAGCAATATCACATAATACTTCTTTCACACATTGCCATGTACTGAATTTGATCCATGCTTGATCCAGATGAAAGGTTGCTGGTAACTGGAGTTTCTCCACCAATCTTTGGCTCACACCATTGTTTTCGCTTCCGTAATCGAATGCAACTAAACATGGATGGCCTTCGGTGAAATACTTTGTATAATAAACTTCCTTTCCTATTCCAAATCTAGATAGCCAGGCTCTGAATACCGAATGATGTGAATCCACAGGGTTCGATTCGTTTGACTGATCTATCATTGATGGAATGCTAACAAGCAAGAAATTTGAGAAATTATTTAAAACGAGAAAATGGAAACATAAAAGAAGATGGAACGGAAATTGATAGACATCACACTTCCAAGAATAGAAGATAAGCCTACGAGTTGAAACACACAAAGGGATAAAGGACCTTTGATTAAACTCATGGATTCTTGAATCACTCAAGAACTTAGGAGAATCACTCTCACTAAGATAGATGAGATAAAACTCGTCTATTTTCTGAATAAAACTCAGCTTGCCTTCATTGATGAAAATGGTTCAACTTATATTGGAGCTTTAACCATCAGAATTACAAAAGACACATAAATTTCAATATCATCCCGCTTAAAGCTATTAATTAGTGATCCACTCAAACTAATAACGATCCGCTACTTAATGGTTGATTGTAACTGAATTTAAGGCTACCAAAAGTCATCCACAAACTTTGAGCAAAGGTCCTCTTGATCTTCCAAAGGTTGGTTCTTAAGTTGGCATATGGACCCTTATTTCAACTTGAAGATAAAGCAAAACTAAAGCCCATTAATTGGTTAAGCACAAACACAATTTGGTCGGCCAATTTTACAAAGCATTGGGCCCTTATTTAAATAAAAGAAACTGCATCAACACGGCGCATTAGTGATCCTCCATTTGACCCATATGCAATTCACATCATACCCTCCTTCTCCGAGAAGATTTGTCCCGAATCTTAAGACACGAGTTTTAGTGCAAGTTTATTATGATCTTATGAAGGACTTTTATTTCTTCAGAACTTGAAACTAACTCTCTTCTTCCAGGATCAAATTCAAATTGATATTTGTTACTTTCCAGTGGTTGCAATCCGTCGATAACATTTCTTGGCAACAGTACCCCACCTGGATATGTAACAAAAAATAATTCCATGAATTGTGTTTGACGAATTTGCTTCTCATTGACGGACCAAATGCATAATAAAGCACTATGAACAAGCTTCCTTTTTAAACATGGAAGTTGGTGTGCTTCGTTCACATGCTTATCCTTTTGTTCCTTGTAAATGACATCACAAACTGTAGAAGGAAAAACATTGACGAATAAACTTTCTCTAGTTCCATTTCTTTTTCTTTATTTTCCCTACCTTCTGCAGTTTATATTACTTCTTTTTCTATTCTTTCTTTTTCTGTTTTCTCCTTCAGCCTACGTTGATCCTTACTGACTTGTCGTGGTGCCACAAATTTCTACTTCTTTTGATATCCCTCATCCCTCAAATAAAGGGAACGTTCATCAAGATGGAGTGTTTTAAAACGAAGCCATGTCCATCCCAAAAGAAGATGACAAGAGTCCATGGGAGCAATATCACATAATACTTCTTTCACACATTGCCATGTACTGAATTTGATCCATGCTTGATCCAGATGAAAGGTTGCTGGTAACTGGAGTTTCTCCACCAATCTTTGGCTCACACCATTGTTTTCGCTTCCGTAATCGAATGCAACTAAACATGGATGGCCTTCGGTGAAATACTTTGTATAATAAACTTCCTTTCCTATTCCAAATCTAGATAGCCAGGCTCTGAATACCGAATGATGTGAATCCACAGGGTTCGATTTGTTTGACTGATCTATCATTGATGGAATGCTAACATGCAAGAAATTTGAGAAATTATTTAAAACTAGAAAATGGAAACATAAAAGAAGATGGAACGGAAATTGATAGACATCACACTACCAAGAATAGAAGATTAGCCTACGAGTTGAAACACACAAAGGGATAAAGGACCTTTGATTAAACTCATGGATTCTTGAATCACTCAACAACTTAGGAGAATCACTCACACTAAGATAGATGAGATAAAACTCGTCTATTTTCTGAATAAAACTCAGCTTGCCTTCATTGATGAAAATGGTTCAACTTATATAGGAGCTTTAACCATCAGAATTACAAAAGACACATAAATTTCAATATCATCCCGCTTAAAGCGATTAATTAATGATCCACTCAAGCTAATAACGATCCGCTACTTAATGGTTGATTTTAACTGAATTTAAGGCTACCAAAAGTCATCCACAAACTTTGAGCAAAGGTCCTCTTGATCTTCCAAAGGTTGGTTCTTAAGTTGGCATATGGACCCTTATTTCAACTTGAAGATAAAGCAAAACTAAAGCCCATTAATTGGTTAAGCACAAACACAATTTGGTCAGCCAATTTTACAAAGCATTGGGCCCTTATTTAAATAAAAGAAACTGCATCAACACGGCGCATTAGGCATCCTCCATTTGACCCATATGCAATTCACATCATACCCTCCTTCTTCGAGATGATTTGTCCCGAATCTTAAGACACTAGTTTTAATGTAAGTTTATTATGATCTTGTGAAGGACTTTTATTTTTTCAAAAGTCGAAACTAATTCTCTTCTTCCAGGATCAAATTCAACTTGATATTTGTTACTTTCCGATGGTTGCAATCCGTCGATAACATTTCTTGGCAACAGTACCCCACCTTGATATGTAACAATAAATAATTCCATGCATTGTGTTTGACGAATCTGCTTCTTATCGACGGACCAAATGCATAATAAAGCACTATGAACAAGCTTCCTTTTTAAACATGGAAGTTGGTGTGTTTCATTTACATGCTTATCCTTTTGTTCCTTGTAAATGACATCACAAACTGTAGAAGGAAAAACATTGTCGAATAAACTTTCTCTAGTTCCATTTCTTTTTCTTTATTTTCCCTTCCTTCTGCAGTTTATATTACTTCTTTTTCTATTCTTCCTTTTTCTGTTTTCTCCTTCAGCCTACGTTGATCCTTACTGACTTGTCGTGGTGCCACAAATTTCTACTTCTTTTGATATCCCTCATCCCTCAAATAAAGGGAACGTTCATCAAGATGGAGTGTTTTAAAACGAAGCCATGCCCATCCCAAAAGAAGATGACAAGAGTCCATGGGAGCAATATCACATAATACTTCTTTCACACATTGCCATGTACTGAATTTGATCCATGCTTGATCCAGATGAAAGGTTGCTGGTAACTGGAGTTTCTCCACCAATCTTTGCCTCACAACATTGTTTTCGCTTCCGTAATCGAATGCAACTAAACATGGATGGCCTTCGGTCAAAAACTTTGTATAATAAACTTCCTTTCCTATTCCAAATCTAGATAGCCAGGCTCTGAATACCAAATGATGTGAATCCAGAGGGTTCGATTCGTTTGACTGATCTATCATTGATGGAATGCTAACAAGCAAGAAATTTGAGAAATTATTTAAAACGAGAAAATGGAAACATAAAAGAAGATGGAACGGAAATTGATAGACATCACACTTCCAAGAATAGAAGATAAGCCTACGAGTTGAAACACACAAAGGGATAAAGGACCTTTGATTAAACTCATGGATTCTTGAATCACTCAAGAACTTAGGAGAATCACTATCACTAAGATAGATGAGATAAAACTCGTCTATTTTCTGAATAAAACTCAGCTTGCCTTCATTGATGAAAATGGTTCAACTTATATAGGAGCTTTAACCATCAGAATTACAAAAGACACATAAATTTCAATATCATCCCGCTTAAAGCGATTAATTAATGATCCACTCAAGCTAATAACGATCCGCTACTTAATGGTTGATTTTAACTGAATTTAAGGCTACCAAAAGTCATCCACAAACTTTGAGCAAAGGTCCTCTTGATCTTCCAAAGGTTGGTTCTTAAGTTGGCATATGGACCCTTATTTCAACTTGAAGATAAAGCAAAACTAAAGCCCATTAATTGGTTAAGCACAAACACAATTTGGTCAGCCAATTTTACAAAGCATTGGGCCCTTATTTAAATAAAAGAAACTGCATCAACACGGCGCATTAGGCATCCTCCATTTGACCCATATGCAATTCACATCATACCCTCCTTCTTCGAGATGATTTGTCCCGAATCTTAAGACACTAGTTTTAATGTAAGTTTATTATGATCTTGTGAAGGACTTTTATTTTTTCAAAAGTCGAAACTAATTCTCTTCTTCCAGGATCAAATTCAACTTGATATTTGTTACTTTCCGATGGTTGCAATCCGTCGATAACATTTCTTGGCAACAGTACCCCACCTTGATATGTAACAATAAATAATTCCATGCATTGTGTTTGACGAATCTGCTTCTTATCGACGGACCAAATGCATAATAAAGCACTATGAACAAGCTTCCTTTTTAAACATGGAAGTTGGTGTGTTTCATTTACATGCTTATCCTTTTGTTCCTTGTAAATGACATCACAAACTGTAGAAGGAAAAACATTGTCGAATAAACTTTCTCTAGTTCCATTTCTTTTTCTTTATTTTCCCTTCCTTCTGCAGTTTATATTACTTCTTTTTCTATTCTTCCTTTTTCTGTTTTCTCCTTCAGCCTACGTTGATCCTTACTGACTTGTCGTGGTGCCACAAATTTCTACTTTTTTGATATCCCTCATCCCTCAAATAAAGGGAACGTTCATCAAGATGGAGTGTTTTAAAACGAAGCCATGCCCATCCCAAAAGAAGATGACAAGAGTCCATGGGAGCAATATCACATAATACTTCTTTCACACATTGCCATGTACTGAATTTGATCCATGCTTGATCCAGATGAAAGGTTGCTGGTAACTGGAGTTTCTCCACCAATCTTTGCCTCACAACATTGTTTTCGCTTCCGTAATCGAATGCAACTAAACATGGATGGCCTTCGGTCAAAAACTTTGTATAATAAACTTCCTTTCCTATTCCAAATCTAGATAGCCAGGCTCTGAATACCAAATGATGTGAATCCAGAGGGTTCGATTCGTTTGACTGATCTATCATTGATGGAATGCTAACAAGCAAGAAATTTGAGAAATTATTTAAAACGAGAAAATGGAAACATAAAAGAAGATGGAACGGAAATTGATAGACATCACACTTCCAAGAATAGAAGATAAGCCTACGAGTTGAAACACACAAAGGGATAAAGGACCTTTGATTAAACTCATGGATTCTTGAATCACTCAAGAACTTAGGAGAATCACTATCACTAAGATAGATGAGATAAAACTCGTCTATTTTCTGAATAAAACTCAGCTTGCCTTCATTGATGAAAATGGTTCAACTTATATAGGAGCTTTAACCATCAGAATTACAAAAGACACATAAATTTCAATATCATCCCGCTTAAAGCTATTAATTAGTGATCCACTCAAACTAATAACGATCCGCTACTTAATGGTTGATTGTAACTGAATTTAAGGCTACCAAAAGTCATCCACAAACTTTGAGCAAAGGTCCTCTTGATCTTCCAAAGGTTGGTTCTTAAGTTGGCATATGGACCCTTATTTCAACTTGAAGATAAAGCAAAACTAAAGCCCATTAATTGGTTAAGCACAAACACAATTTGGTCAGCCAATTTTACAAAGCATTGGGCCCTTATTTAAATAAAAGAAACTGCATCAACACGGCGCATTAGGCATCCTCCATTTGACCCATATGCAATTCACATCATACCCTCCTTCTTCGAGATGATTTGTCCCGAATCTTAAGACACTAGTTTTAATGTAAGTTTATTATGATCTTGTGAAGGACTTTTATTTTTTCAAAAGTCGAAACTAATTCTCTTCTTCCAGGATCAAATTCAACTTGATATTTGTTACTTTCCGATGGTTGCAATCCGTCGATAACATTTCTTGGCAACAGTACCCCACCTTGATATGTAACAATAAATAATTCCATGCATTGTGTTTGACGAATCTGCTTCTTATCGACGGACCAAATGCATAATAAAGCACTATGAACAAGCTTCCCTTTTAAACATGGAAGTTGGTGTGTTTCATTTACATGCTTATCCTTTTGTTCCTTGTAAATGACATCACAAACTGTAGAAGGAAAAACATTGTCGAATAAACTTTCTCTAGTTCCATTTCTTTTTCTTTATTTTCCCTTCCTTCTGCAGTTTATATTACTTCTTTTTCTATTCTTCCTTTTTCTGTTTTCTCCTTCAGCCTACGTTGATCCTTACTGACTTGTCGTGGTGCCACAAATTTCTACTTCTTTTGATATCCCTCATCCCTCAAATAAAGGGAACGTTCATCAAGATGGAGTGTTTTAAAACGAAGCCATGCCCATCCCAAAAGAAGATGACAAGAGTCCATGGGAGCAATATCACATAATACTTCTTTCACACATTGTCATGTACTGAATTTGATCCATGCTTGATCCAGATGAAAGGTTGCTGGTAACTGGAGTTTCTCCACCAATCTTTGCCTCACAACATTGTTTTCGCTTCCGTAATCGAATGCAACTAAACATGGATGGCCTTCGGTCAAAAACTTTGTATAATAAACTTCCTTTCCTATTCCAAATCTAGATAGCCAGGCTCTGAATACCAAATGATGTGAATCCAGAGGGTTCGATTCGTTTGACTGATCTATCATTGATGGAATGCTAACAAGCAAGAAATTTGAGAAATTATTTAAAACGAGAAAATGGAAACATAAAAGAAGATGGAACGGAAATTGATAGACATCACACTTCCAAGAATAGAAGATAAGCCTACGAGTTGAAACACACAAAGGGATAAAGGACCTTTGATTAAACTCATGGATTCTTGAATCACTCAAGAACTTAGGAGAATCACTATCACTAAGATAGATGAGATAAAACTCGTCTATTTTCTGAATAAAACTCAGCTTGCCTTCATTGATGAAAATGGTTCAACTTATATAGGAGCTTTAACCATCAGAATTACAAAAGACACATAAATTTCAATATCATCCCGCTTAAAGCTATTAATTAGTGATCCACTCAAACTAATAACGATCCGCTACTTAATGGTTGATTGTAACTGAATTTAAGGCTACCAAAAGTCATCCACAAACTTTGAGCAAAGGTCCTCTTGATCTTCCAAAGGTTGGTTCTTAAGTTGGCATATGGACCCTTATTTCAACTTGAAGATAAAGCAAAACTAAAGCCCATTAATTGGTTAAGCACAAACACAATTTGGTCAGCCAATTTTACAAAGCATTGGGCCCTTATTTAAATAAAAGAAACTGCATCAACACGGCGCATTAGGCATCCTCCATTTGACCCATATGCAATTCACATCATACCCTCCTTCTTCGAGATGATTTGTCCTGAATCTTAAGACACTAGTTTTAATGTAAGTTTATTATGATCTTGTGAAGGACTTTTATTTTTTCAAAAGTCGAAACTAATTCTCTTCTTCCAGGATCAAATTCAACTTCATATTTGTTACTTTCCGATGGTTGCAATCCGTCGATAACATTTCTTGGCAACAGTACCCCACCTTGATATGTAACAATAAATAATTCCATGCACTGTGTTTGATGAATCTGCTTCTTATCGACGGACCAAATGCATAATAAAGCACTATGAACAAGCTTCCTTTTTAAACATGGAAGTTGGTGTGTTTCATTTACATGCTTATCCTTTTGTTCCTTGTAAATGACATCACAAACTGTAGAAGGAAAAACATTGTCGAATAAACTTTCTCTAGTTCCATTTCTTTTTCTTTATTTTCCCTTCCTTCTGCAGTTTATATTACTTCTTTTTCTATTCTTCCTTTTTCTGTTTTCTCCTTCAGCCTACGTTGATCCTTACTGACTTGTCGTGGTGCCACAAATTTCTACTTCTTTTGATATCCCTCATCCCTCAAATAAAGGGAACGTTCATCAAGATGGAGTGTTTTAAATCGAAGCCATGCCCATCCCAAAAGAAGATGACAAGAGTCCATGGGAGCAATATCACATAATACTTCTTTCACACATTGTCATGTACTGAATTTGATCCATGCTTGATCCAGATGAAAGGTTGCTGGTAACTGGAGTTTCTCCACCAATCTTTGCCTCACAACATTGTTTTCGCTTCCGTAATCGAATGCAACTAAACATGGATGGCCTTCGGTCAAAAACTTTGTATAATAAACTTCCTTTCCTATTCCAAATCTAGATAGCCAGGCTCTGAATACCAAATGATGTGAATCCAGAGGGTTCGATTCGTTTGACTGATCTATCATTGATGGAATGCTAACAAGCAAGAAATTTGAGAAATTATTTAAAACGAGAAAATGGAAACATAAAAGAAGATGGAACGGAAATTGATAGACATCACACTTCCAAGAATAGAAGATAAGCCTACGAGTTGAAACACACAAAGGGATAAAGGACCTTTGATTAAACTCATGGATTCTTGAATCACTCAAGAACTTAGGAGAATCACTATCACTAAGATAGATGAGATAAAACTCGTCTATTTTCTGAATAAAACTCAGCTTGCCTTCATTGATGAAAATGGTTCAACTTATATAGGAGCTTTAACCATCAGAATTACAAAAGACACATAAATTTCAATATCATCCCGCTTAAAGCTATTAATTAGTGATCCACTCAAACTAATAACGATCCGCTACTTAATGGTTGATTGTAACTGAATTTAAGGCTACCAAAAGTCATCCACAAACTTTGAGCAAAGGTCCTCTTGATCTTCCAAAGGTTGGTTCTTAAGTTGGCATATGGACCCTTATTTCAACTTGAAGATAAAGCAAAACTAAAGCCCATTAATTGGTTAAGCACAAACACAATTTGGTCAGCCAATTTTACAAAGCATTGGGCCCTTATTTAAATAAAAGAAACTGCATCAACACGGCGCATTAGGCATCCTCCATTTGACCCATATGCAATTCACATCATACCCTCCTTCTTCGAGATGATTTGTCCCGAATCTTAAGACACTAGTTTTAATGTAAGTTTATTATGATCTTGTGAAGGACTTTTATTTTTTCAAAAGTCGAAACTAATTCTCTTCTTCCAGGATCAAATTCAACTTGATATTTGTTACTTTCCGATGGTTGCAATCCGTCGATAACATTTCTTGGCAACAGTACCCCACCTTGATATGTAACAATAAATAATTCCATGCATTGTGTTTGACGAATCTGCTTCTTATCGACGGACCAAATGCATAATAAAGCACTATGAACAAGCTTCCTTTTTAAACATGGAAGTTGGTGTGTTTCATTTACATGCTTATCCTTTTGTTCCTTGTAAATGACATCACAAACTGTAGAAGGAAAAACATTGTCGAATAAACTTTCTCTAGTTCCATTTCTTTTTCTTTATTTTCCCTTCCTTCTGCAGTTTATATTACTTCTTTTTCTATTCTTCCTTTTTCTGTTTTCTCCTTCAGCCTACGTTGATCCTTACTGACTTGTCGTGGTGCCACAAATTTCTACTTCTTTTGATATCCCTCATCCCTCAAATAAAGGGAACGTTCATCAAGATGGAGTGTTTTAAAACGAAGCCATGCCCATCCCAAAAGAAGATGACAAGAGTCCATGGGAGCAATATCACATAATACTTCTTTCACACATTGTCATGTACTGAATTTGATCCATGCTTGATCCAGATGAAAGGTTGCTGGTAACTGGAGTTTCTCCACCAATCTTTGCCTCACAACATTGTTTTCGCTTCCGTAATCGAATGCAACTAAACATGGATGGCCTTCGGTCAAAAACTTTGTATAATAAACTTCCTTTCCTATTCCAAATCTAGATAGCCAGGCTCTGAATACCAAATGATGTGAATCCAGAGGGTTCGATTCGTTTGACTGATCTATCATTGATGGAATGCTAACAAGCAAGAAATTTGAGAAATTATTTAAAACGAGAAAATGGAAACATAAAAGAAGATGGAACGGAAATTGATAGACATCACACTTCCAAGAATAGAAGATAAGCCTACGAGTTGAAACACACAAAGGGATAAAGGACCTTTGATTAAACTCATGGATTCTTGAATCACTCAAGAACTTAGGAGAATCACTATCACTAAGATAGATGAGATAAAACTCGTCTATTTTCTGAATAAAACTCAGCTTGCCTTCATTGATGAAAATGGTTCAACTTATATAGGAGCTTTAACCATCAGAATTACAAAAGACACATAAATTTCAATATCATCCCGCTTAAAGCTATTAATTAGTGATCCACTCAAACTAATAACGATCCGCTACTTAATGGTTGATTGTAACTGAATTTAAGGCTACCAAAAGTCATCCACAAACTTTGAGCAAAGGTCCTCTTGATCTTCCAAAGGTTGGTTCTTAAGTTGGCATATGGACCCTTATTTCAACTTGAAGATAAAGCAAAACTAAAGCCCATTAATTGGTTAAGCACAAACACAATTTGGTCAGCCAATTTTACAAAGCATTGGGCCCTTATTTAAATAAAAGAAACTGCATCAACACGGCGCATTAGGCATCCTCCATTTGACCCATATGCAATTCACATCATACCCTCCTTCTTCGAGATGATTTGTCCCGAATCTTAAGACACTAGTTTTAATGTAAGTTTATTATGATCTTGTGAAGGACTTTTATTTTTTCAAAAGTCGAAACTAATTCTCTTCTTCCAGGATCAAATTCAACTTGATATTTGTTACTTTCCGATGGTTGCAATCCGTCGATAACATTTCTTGGCAACAGTACCCCACCTTGATATGTAACAATAAATAATTCCATGCATTGTGTTTGACGAATCTGCTTCTTATCGACGGACCAAATGCATAATAAAGCACTATGAACAAGCTTCCTTTTTAAACATGGAAGTTGGTGTGTTTCATTTACATGCTTATCCTTTTGTTCCTTGTAAATGACATCACAAACTGTAGAAGGAAAAACATTGTCGAATAAACTTTCTCTAGTTCCATTTCTTTTTCTTTATTTTCCCTTCCTTCTGCAGTTTATATTACTTCTTTTTCTATTCTTCCTTTTTCTGTTTTCTCCTTCAGCCTACGTTGATCCTTACTGACTTGTCGTGGTGCCACAAATTTCTACTTTTTTGATATCCCTCATCCCTCAAATAAAGGGAACGTTCATCAAGATGGAGTGTTTTAAAACGAAGCCATGCCCATCCCAAAAGAAGATGACAAGAGTCCATGGGAGCAATATCACATAATACTTCTTTCACACATTGCCATGTACTGAATTTGATCCATGCTTGATCCAGATGAAAGGTTGCTGGTAACTGGAGTTTCTCCACCAATCTTTGCCTCACAACATTGTTTTCGCTTCCGTAATCGAATGCAACTAAACATGGATGGCCTTCGGTCAAAAACTTTGTATAATAAACTTCCTTTCCTATTCCAAATCTAGATAGCCAGGCTCTGAATACCAAATGATGTGAATCCAGAGGGTTCGATTCGTTTGACTGATCTATCATTGATGGAATGCTAACAAGCAAGAAATTTGAGAAATTATTTAAAACGAGAAAATGGAAACATAAAGCCTACGAGTTGAAACACACAAAGGGATAAAGGACCTTTGATTAAACTCATGGATTCTTGAATCACTCAAGAACTTAGGAGAATCACTCTCACTAAGATAGATGAGATAAAACCCGTCTATTTTCTGAATAAAACTCAACTTGCCTTCATTGATGAAAATGGTTCAACTTATATAGGAGCTTTAACCATCAGAATTACAAAAGACACATAAATTTCAATATCATCCCGCTTAAAGCTATTAATTAGTGATCCACTCAAACTAATAACGATCCGCTACTTAATGGTTGATTGTAACTGAATTTAAGGCTACCAAAAGTCATCCACAAACTTTGAGCAAAGGTCCTCTTGATCTTCCAAAGGTTGGTTCTTAAGTTGGCATATGGACCCTTATTTCAACTTGAAGATAAAGCAAAACTAAAGCCCATTAATTGGTTAAGCACAAACACAATTTGGTCAGCCAATTTTACAAAGCATTGGGCCCTTATTTAAATAAAAGAAACTGCATCAACACGGCGCATTAGGCATCCTCCATTTGACCCATATGCAATTCACATCATACCCTCCTTCTTCGAGATGATTTGTCCCGAATCTTAAGACACTAGTTTTAATGTAAGTTTATTATGATCTTGTGAAGGACTTTTATTTTTTCAAAAGTCGAAACTAATTCTCTTCTTCCAGGATCAAATTCAACTTGATACTTGTTACTTTCCAATGGTTGCAATCCGTCGATAACATTTCTTGGCAACAGTACCCCACCTTGATATGTAACAATAAATAATTCCATGCATTGTGTTTGACGAATCTGCTTCTTATCGACGGACCAAATGCATAATAAAGCACTATGAACAAGCTTCCTTTTTAAACATGGAAGTTGGTGTGTTTCATTCACATGCTTATCCTTTTTTTTCTGTAAAATGACATCACAAACTGCAGAAGGAAAAACATTGACGAATAAACTTTCTCTAGTTCCATTTCTTTTTCTTTATTTTCCCTTCCTTCTGCAGGTTATATTACTTCTTTTTCTATTCTTTCTTTTTCTGTTTTCTCCTTCAGCCTACGTTGATCCTTACTGACTTGTCATGGTGCCACAAATTTCTACTTCTTTTGATATCCCTCATGCCTCAAATAAAGGGAACGTTCATCAAGATGGAGTGTGTTAAAACGAAGCCATGCCTATCCCAAAAGAAGATGACAAGAGTCCATGTGAGCAATATCACATAATACTTCTTTCATACATTGGCATGTACTGAATTTGATCCATGCTTGATCCAGATGAAAGGTTGCTGGAAACTGGAGTTTCTCCACCAATCTTTGGCTCACAACATTGTTTTCGCTTCCGTAATCGAATGCAACTAAACATGGATGGCCGTCGGATAAACACTTTGTATAATAAACTTCCTTTCCCATATCAAATCTAGATAGCCAGGCTCTGAATACCAAATGATGTGAATCCACAAGCTTTGATTCGTTTGCCTAATCTATCATTGTTAGAATGCTAACAAGCAAGAAATTTGAGAAATTATTTAAAATGAGAAAATGGAAACATAAAAGAAGATGGAACGGAAATTGATAGACATCACACTTCCAAGAATGGAAGATAAGCCTACGAGTTGAAACACACAAAGGGATAAAGGACCTTTGATTAAACTCATGGATTCTTGAATCACTCAAGAACTTAGGAGAATCACTCTCACTAAGATAGATGAGATAAAACCCGTCTATTTTCTGAATAAAACTCAGCTTGCCTTCATTGATGAAAATGGTTCAACTTATATAGGAGCTTTAACCATCAGAATTACAAAAGACACATAAATTTCAATATCATCCCGCTTAAAGCTATTAATTAATGATCCACTGAAGCTAATAACGATCTGCTACTTAATGGTTGATTGTAACTGAATTTAAGGCTACCAAATGTCATCCATAAACTTTGAGCAAAGGTCCTCTTGATCTTCCAAAGGTTGGTTCTTAAGTTGGCATATGGACCCTTATTTCAACTTGAAGATAAAGCAAAACTAAAGCCCATTAATTGGTTAAGCACAAACACAATTTGGTCAGCCAATTTTACAAAGCATTGGGCCCTTATTTAAATTAAAGAAACTAAATCAACACGGCGCATTAGGAATCCTCCATTTTACCCATATGCAATTCACATCATACCCTCCTTCTTCGAGATGATTTTTCCCGAATCTTAAGACACTAGTTTTAATGTAAGTTTATTATGATCTTGTGAAGGACTTTTATTTTTCAAAAGTCGAAACTAATTCTCTTCTTACAGGATCAAATTTTACTTGATATTTGTTACTTTCCAATGGCTGCAATCCGTCGATAACATTTCTTGGCAACAGTACCCCACCTTGATATGTAACAATAAATAATTCCATGCATTGTGTTTGACGAATTTGCTTCTTATCGACGGACCAAATGCATAATAAAGCACTATGAACAAGCTTCCTTTTTAAACATGGAAGTTGGTGTGTTTCCCTTATTTGAGGGATGAGGGATATCAAAAGAAGTAGAAATTTGTGGCACCACGACAAGTCAGTAAGGATCAACGTAGGCTGAAGGAGAAAACAGAAAGAGAAAGAATAGAAAAAGAAGTAATATGAACTGCAGAAGGAAGGGAAAATAAAGAAAAAGAAATGGAACCAGAGAAAGTTTATTCGTCAATGTTTTTTCTTCTACAGTTTGTGATGTCATTTTACAGGAACAAAAGGATAAGCATGTGAATGAAACACACTAACTTCCATGTTTAAAAAGGAAGCTTGTTCGTACTGCTTTATTATGCATTTGGTCCGTCGATAAGAAGCAAATTCGTCAAAAACAATGCATGGAATTATTTATTGTTACATATCAAGGTGGGGTACTATTGCCGAGAAATGTTATCGACGGATTGCAACCATTGGAAAGTAACAAATATCAAGTTGAATTTGATCCTGGAAGAAGAGAATCAGTTTCAACTTGTGAAAAAATAAAAGTCCTTCACGAGATCATAATCAAATTACATTAAAACTATTGTCTTAAGATCCGGGACAAATCTTCTCGAAGAAGGAGGGTATGATGTCAGTTGCATATGGGTCAAATGGAGGATGACTAATGCGCCGTGTTGATGCAGTTTCTTTTATTTAAATAAGGGCCCAATGCTTTGTAAAATTGGCTGACCAAATTGTGTTTGTGCTTAACCAATTAATGGGCTTTAGTTTTGCTTTATCTGCAGTTGAAATAAGGATCCATATGCCAAGTTAAGAACCAAACTTTGGAAGATCAGGAAGACTTTTGCTCAAAGTTTGTGGATGACTTTTGGTAGCCTTAAGTTCAGTTACAATCAACCATTAAGTAGCAGATCGTTATTAGCTTGAGTGGATCATTAATTAATCGCTTTAAGCGGGATGATATTTAAATTTATGTGTCTTTTGTAATTCTGATGGTTAAAGGTCTTATATAAGTTGAACCATTTTCATCAATGAAGGCAAGCTGAGTTTTATTCAAAAAATAAACGAGTTTTATCTCATCTATCTTAGTGAGAGTGATTCTCCTAAGTTCTTGAGTGATTAAAGAATCCATGAGTTTAATCAAAGGTCCTTTATCCCTTTGTGTGTTTCAACACCTAGGCTTATCTTCCATTCTTGGAAGTCTGATGTCTATCAATTTCCGTTCCATCTTCTTTTATGTTTCCATTTTCTCGTTTTAAGTAATTTCTCAAATTTTTGCTTGTTAGAGTTCCAACAATGATAGATCAGTCAAACGAATCGAACCCTGTGGATTCACATCATTTGGTATTCAGAGCCTGGCTATCTAGATTTGGAATAGGAAAGGAAGCTTGTTATACAAAGTGTTTAACCGAAGGCCATCCATGTTTTAGTTGCATTCGACTACGGAATCGAAAACAATGTTGTGAGCCAAAGATTGGTGGAGAAACTCCAGTTACCAGCAACCTTTCATCTGGATCAAGCATGCATCAAATTCAGTACATGGCAATGTGTGAAAGAAGTATTATGTGATATTGCTCCCATGGACTCTTGTCATCTTCTTTTGGGATGAGCATGGCTTCGTTTTAAAACACTCCATCTTGATGAATGTTCCCTTTATTTGAGGCATGAGGGACATCAAAAGAAGTAGAAATTTATGACACCAAGACAAGTCAGTAAGGATCAACGTAGGCTGAAGGAGAAAACAAAACAAGAAAGAATAGAACAAGAAAAACATAAACTGCAGAAGGAAGGGAAAATAAAGAAAAAGAAATGGAAGTAGAGAAAGTTTATTCGTCAATGCTTTTTCTTCTACAGTTTGTGATGTCATTTTACAGGAACAAAAGGATAAGCATGTGAATGAAACACACCAACTTCCATGTTTAAAAAGGAAGCTTGTTCATACTGCTTTATTATGCATTTGGTCCGTCGATAAGAAGCAAATTCGTCAAAAACAATGCATGGAATTATTTATTGTTACATATCAAGGTGGGGTACTATTGCCGAGAAATGTTATCGACGGATTGCAACCATTGGAAAGTAACAAATATCAAGTTGAATTTGATCCTGGAAGAAGAGAATCAGTTTCAACTTGTGAAAAAATAAAAGTCCTTCACGAGATCATAATCAAATTACATTAAAACTACTATCTTAAGATCCGGGACAAATCTTCTCGAAGAAGGAGGGTATGATGTCAGTTGCATATGGGTCAAATGGAGGATGACTAATGCGCCGTGTTGATGCAGTTTCTTTTATTTAAATAAGGGCCCAATGCTTTGTAAAATTGGCTGACCAAATTGTGTTTGTGCTTAACCAATTAATGGGCTTTAGTTTTGCTTTATCTGCAGTTGAAATAAGGATCCATATGCCAAGTTAAGAACCAAACTTTGGAAGATCAGGAAGACTTTTGCTCAAAGTTTGTGGATGACTTTTGGTAGCCTTAAGTTCAGTTACAATCAACCATTAAGTAGCAAATCGTTATTAGCTTGAGTGGATCATTAATTAATCGCTTTAAGCGGGATGATATTTAAATTTATGTGTCTTTTGTAATTCTGATGGTTAAAGGTCTTATATAAGTTGAACCATTTTCATCAATGAAGGCAAGCTGAGTTTTATTCAGAAAATAAACGAGTTTTATCTCATCTATCTTAGTGAGAGTGATTCTCCTAAGTTCTTGAGTGATTAAAGAATCCATGAGTTTAATCAAAGGTCCTTTATCCCTTTGTGTGTTTCAACACCTAGGCTTATCTTCCATTCTTGGAAGTCTGATGTCTATCAATTTCCGTTCCATCTTCTTTTATGTTTCCATTTTCTCGTTTTAAGTAATTTCTCAAATTTTTGCTTGTTAGAGTTCCAACAATGATAGATCAGTCAAACGAATCGAACCCTGTGGATTCACATCATTTGGTATTCAGAGCCTGGCTATCTAGATTTGGAATAGGAAAGGAAGCTTGTTATACAAAGTGTTTAACCGAAGGCCATCCATGTTTTAGTTGCATTCGACTACGGAATCGAAAACAATGTTGTGAGCCAAAGATTGGTGGAGAAACTCCAGTTACCAGCAACCTTTCATCTGGATCAAGCATGCATCAAATTCAGTACATGGCAATGTGTGAAAGAAGTATTATGTGATATTGCTCCCATGGACTCTTGTCATCTTCTTTTGGGATGAGCATGGCTTCGTTTTAAAACACTCCATCTTGATGAATGTTCCCTTTATTTGAGGCATGAGGGACATCAAAAGAAGTAGAAATTTATGACACCAAGACAAGTCAGTAAGGATCAACGTAGGCTGAAGGAGAAAACAAAACAAGAAAGAATAGAACAAGAAGTAACATAAACTGCAGAAGGAAGGGAAAATAAAGAAAAAGAAATGGAAGTAGAGAAAGTTTATTCGTCAATGCTTTTTCTTCTACAGTTTGTGATGTCATTTTACAGGAACAAAAGGATAAGCATGTGAATGAAACACACCAACTTCCATGTTTAAAAAGGAAGCTTGTTCATACTGCTTTATTATGCATTTGGTCCGTCGATAAGAAGCAAATTCGTCAAAAACAATGCATGGAATTATTTATTGTTACATATCAAGGTGGGGTACTATTGCCGAGAAATGTTATCGACGGATTGCAACCATTGGAAAGTAACAAATATCAAGTTGAATTTGATCCTGGAAGAAGAGAATCAGTTTCAACTTGTGAAAAAATAAAAGTCCTTCACGAGATCATAATCAAATTACATTAAAACTACTGTCTTAAGATCCGGGACAAATCTTCTCGAAGAAGGAGGGTATGATGTCAGTTGCATATGGGTCAAATGGAGGATGACTAATGCGCCGTGTTGATGCAGTTTCTTTTATTTAAATAAGGGCCCAATGCTTTGTAAAATTGGCTGACCAAATTGTGTTTGTGCTTAACCAATTAATGGGCTTTAGTTTTGCTTTATCTGCAGTTGAAATAAGGATCCATATGCCAAGTTAAGAACCAAACTTTGGAAGATCAGGAAGACTTTTGCTCAAAGTTTGTGGATGACTTTTGGTAGCCTTAAGTTCAGTTACAATCAACCATTAAGTAGCAGATCGTTATTAGCTTGAGTGGATCATTAATTAATCGCTTTAAGCGGGATGATATTTAAATTTATGTGTCTTTTGTAATTCTGATGGTTAAAGGTCTTATATAAGTTGAACCATTTTCATCAATGAAGGCAAGCTGAGTTTTATTCAAAAAATAAACGAGTTTTATCTCATCTATCTTAGTGAGAGTGATTCTCCTAAGTTCTTGAGTGATTAAAGAATCCATGAGTTTAATCAAAGGTCCTTTATCCCTTTGTGTGTTTCAACACCTAGGCTTATCTTCCATTCTTGGAAGTCTGATGTCTATCAATTTCCGTTCCATCTTCTTTTATGTTTCCATTTTCTCGTTTTAAGTAATTTCTCAAATTTTTGCTTGTTAGAGTTCCAACAATGATAGATCAGTCAAACGAATCGAACCCTGTGGATTCACATCATTTGGTATTCAGAGCCTGGCTATCTAGATTTGGAATAGGAAAGGAAGCTTGTTATACAAAGTGTTTAACCGAAGGCCATCCATGTTTTAGTTGCATTCGACTACGGAATCGAAAACAATGTTGTGAGCCAAAGATTGGTGGAGAAACTCCAGTTACCAGCAACCTTTCATCTGGATCAAGCATGCATCAAATTCAGTACATGGCAATGTGTGAAAGAAGTATTATGTGATATTGCTCCCATGGACTCTTGTCATCTTCTTTTGGGATGAGCATGGCTTCGTTTTAAAACACTCCATCTTGATGAATGTTCCCTTTATTTGAGGCATGAGGGACATCAAAAGAAGTAGAAATTTATGACACCAAGACAAGTCAGTAAGGATCAACGTAGGCTGAAGGAGAAAACAAAACAAGAAAGAATAGAACAAGAAGTAACATAAACTGCAGAAGGAAGGGAAAATAAAGAAAAAGAAATGGAACTAGAGAAAGTTTATTCGTCAATGCTTTTTCTTCTACAGTTTGTGATGTCATTTTACAGGAACAAAAGGATAAGCATGTGAATGAAACACACCAACTTCCATGTTTCAAAAAGGAAGCTTGTTCATACTGCTTTATTATGCATTTGGTCCGTCGATAAGAAGCAAATTCGTCAAAAACAATGCATGGAATTATTTATTGTTACATATCAAGGTGGGGTACTATTGCCGAGAAATGTTATCGACGGATTGCAACCATTGGAAAGTAACAAATATCAAGTTGAATTTGATCCTGGAAGAAGAGAATCAGTTTCAACTTGTGAAAAAATAAAAGTCCTTCACGAGATCATAATCAAATTACATTAAAACTACTGTCTTAAGATCCGGGACAAATCTTCTCGAAGAAGGAGGGTATGATGTCAGTTGCATATGGGTCAAATGGAGGATGACTAATGCGCCGTGTTGATGCAGTTTCTTTTATTTAAATAAGGGCCCAATGCTTTGTAAAATTGGCTGACCAAATTGTGTTTGTGCTTAACCAATTAATGGGCTTTAGTTTTGCTTTATCTGCAGTTGAAATAAGGATCCATATGCCAAGTTAAGAACCAAACTTTGGAAGATCAGGAAGACTTTTGCTCAAAGTTTGTGGATGACTTTTGGTAGCCTTAAGTTCAGTTACAATCAACCATTAAGTAGCAGATCGTTATTAGCTTGAGTGGATCATTAATTAATCGCTTTAAGCGGGATGATATTTAAATTTATGTGTCTTTTGTAATTCTGATGGTTAAAGGTCTTATATAAGTTGAACCATTTTCATCAATGAAGGCAAGCTGAGTTTTATTCAGAAAATAAACGAGTTTTATCTCATCTATCTTAGTGAGAGTGATTCTCCTAAGTTCTTGAGTGATTAAAGAATCCATGAGTTTAATCAAAGGTCCTTTATCCCTTTGTGTGTTTCAACACCTAGGCTGATCTTCCATTCTTGGAAGTCTGATGTCTATCAATTTCCGTTCCATCTTCTTTTATGTTTCCATTTTCTCGTTTTAAGTAATTTCTCAAATTTTTGCTTGTTAGAGTTCCAACAATGATAGATCAGTCAAACGAATCGAACCCTGTGGATTCACATCATTTGGTATTCAGAGCCTGGCTATCTAGATTTGGAATAGGAAAGGAAGCTTGTTATACAAAGTGTTTAACCGAAGGCCATCCATGTTTTAGTTGCATTCGACTACGGAATCGAAAACAATGTTGTGAGCCAAAGATTGGTGGAGAAACTCCAGTTACCAGCAACCTTTCATCTGGATCAAGCATGCATCAAATTCAGTACATGGCAATGTGTGAAAGAAGTATTATGTGATATTGCTCCCATGGACTCTTGTCATCTTCTTTTGGGATGAGCATGGCTTCGTTTTAAAACACTCCATCTTGATGAATGTTCCCTTTATTTGAGGCATGAGGGACATCAAAAGAAGTAGAAATTTATGACACCAAGACAAGTCAGTAAGGATCAACGTAGGCTGAAGGAGAAAACAAAACAAGAAAGAATAGAACAAGAAGTAACATAAACTGCAGAAGGAAGGGAAAATAAAGAAAAAGAAATGGAAGTAGAGAAAGTTTATTCGTCAATGCTTTTTCTTCTACAGTTTGTGATGTCATTTTACAGGAACAAAAGGATAAGCATGTGAATGAAACACACCAACTTCCATGTTTCAAAAAGGAAGCTTGTTCATACTGCTTTATTATGCATTTGGTCCGTCGATAAGAAGCAAATTCGTCAAAAACAATGCATGGAATTATTTATTGTTACATATCAAGGTGGGGTACTATTGCCGAGAAATGTTATCGACGGATTGCAACCATTGGAAAGTAACAAATATCAAGTTGAATTTGATCCTGGAAGAAGAGAATCAGTTTCAACTTGTGAAAAAATAAAAGTCCTTCACGAGATCATAATCAAATTACATTAAAACTACTGTCTTAAGATCCGGGACAAATCTTCTCGAAGAAGGAGGGTATGATGTCAGTTGCATATGGGTCAAATGGAGGATGACTAATGCGCCGTGTTGATGCAGTTTCTTTTATTTAAATAAGGGCCCAATGCTTTGTAAAATTGGCTGACCAAATTGTGTTTGTGCTTAACCAATTAATGGGCTTTAGTTTTGCTTTATCTGCAGTTGAAATAAGGATCCATATGCCAAGTTAAGAACCAAACTTTGGAAGATCAGGAAGACTTTTGCTCAAAGTTTGTGGATGACTTTTGGTAGCCTTAAGTTCAGTTACAATCAACCATTAAGTAGCAGATCGTTATTAGCTTGAGTGGATCATTAATTAATCGCTTTAAGCGGGATGATATTTAAATTTATGTGTCTTTTGTAATTCTGATGGTTAAAGGTCTTATATAAGTTGAACCATTTTCATCAATGAAGGCAAGCTGAGTTTTATTCAGAAAATAAACGAGTTTTATCTCATCTATCTTAGTGAGAGTGATTCTCCTAAGTTCTTGAGTGATTAAAGAATCCATGAGTTTAATCAAAGGTCCTTTATCCCTTTGTGTGTTTCAACACCTAGGCTTATCTTCCATTCTTGGAAGTCTGATGTCTATCAATTTCCGTTCCATCTTCTTTTATGTTTCCATTTTCTCGTTTTAAGTAATTTCTCAAATTTTTGCTTGTTAGAGTTCCAACAATGATAGATCAGTCAAACGAATCGAACCCTGTGGATTCACATCATTTGGTATTCAGAGCCTGGCTATCTAGATTTGGAATAGGAAAGGAAGCTTGTTATACAAAGTGTTTAACCGAAGGCCATCCATGTTTTAGTTGCATTCGACTACGGAATCGAAAACAATGTTGTGAGCCAAAGATTGGTGGAGAAACTCCAGTTACCAGCAACCTTTCATCTGGATCAAGCATGCATCAAATTCAGTACATGGCAATGTGTGAAAGAAGTATTATGTGATATTGCTCCCATGGACTCTTGTCATCTTCTTTTGGGATGAGCATGGCTTCGTTTTAAAACACTCCATCTTGATGAATGTTCCCTTTATTTGAGGCATGAGGGACATCAAAAGAAGTAGAAATTTATGACACCAAGACAAGTCAGTAAGGATCAACGTAGGCTGAAGGAGAAAACAAAACAAGAAAGAATAGAACAAGAAGTAACATAAACTGCAGAAGGAAGGGAAAATAAAGAAAAAGAAATGGAAGTAGAGAAAGTTTATTCGTCAATGCTTTTTCTTCTATAGTTTGTGATGTCATTTTACAGGAACAAAAGGATAAGCATGTGAATGAAACACACCAACTTCCATGTTTCAAAAAGGAAGCTTGTTCATACTGCTTTATTATGCATTTGGTCCGTCGATAAGAAGCAAATTCGTCAAAAACAATGCATGGAATTATTTATTGTTACATATCAAGGTGGGGTACTATTGCCGAGAAATGTTATCGACGGATTGCAACCATTGGAAAGTAACAAATATCAAGTTGAATTTGATCCTGGAAGAAGAGAATCAGTTTCAACTTGTGAAAAAATAAAAGTCCTTCACGAGATCATAATCAAATTACATTAAAACTACTGTCTTAAGATCCGGGACAAATCTTCTCGAAGAAGGAGGGTATGATGTCAGTTGCATATGGGTCAAATGGAGGATGACTAATGCGCCGTGTTGATGCAGTTTCTTTTATTTAAATAAGGGCCCAATGCTTTGTAAAATTGGCTGACCAAATTGTGTTTGTGCTTAACCAATTAATGGGCTTTAGTTTTGCTTTATCTGCAGTTGAAATAAGGATCCATATGCCAAGTTAAGAACCAAACTTTGGAAGATCAGGAAGACTTTTGCTCAAAGTTTGTGGATGACTTTTGGTAGCCTTAAGTTCAGTTACAATCAACCATTAAGTAGCAGATCGTTATTAGCTTGAGTGGATCATTAATTAATCGCTTTAAGCGGGATGATATTTAAATTTATGTGTCTTTTGTAATTCTGATGGTTAAAGGTCTTATATAAGTTGAACCATTTTCATCAATGAAGGCAAGCTGAGTTTTATTCAGAAAATAAACAAGTTTTATCTCATCTATCTTAGTGAGAGTGATTCTCCTAAGTTCTTGAGTGATTAAAGAATCCATGAGTTTAATCAAAGGTCCTTTATCCCTTTGTGTGTCTCAACTCTTAGGCTTATCTTCCATTCTTGGAAGTCTGATGTCTATCAATTTCCGTTCCATCTTCTTTTATGTTTCCATTTTCTCGTTTTAAATAATTTCTCAAATTTTTGCTTGTTAGAGTTTCAACAATGATAGATCAGTCAAACGAATCGAACCATGTGGATTCACATCATTTGGTATTCAGAGCCTGGCTATCTAGATTGGGAATAGGAAAGGAAGCTTGTTATACAAAGTGTTTAACCGAAGGCCATCCATGTTTTAGTTGCATTCGACTACGGAAGCGAAAACAATGTTGTGAGCCAAAGATTGGTGGAGAAACTCCAGTTACCAGCAACCTTTCATCTGGATCAAGCATGCATCAAATTCAGTACATGGCAATGTGTGAAAGAAGTATTATGTGATATTGCTCCCATGGACTCTTGTCATCTTCCTTTGGGATGGGCATGGCTTCCTTTTAAAACACTCCATCTTGATGAACGTTCCCTTTATTTGAGGCATGAGGGACATCAAAAGAAGTAAAAATTTATGACACCAAGACAAGTCAGTAAGGATCAACGTAGGCTGAAGGAGAAAGAAAAAATGAAAGAATAGAACAAGAAGTAACATAAACTGTAGAAGGAAGGGAAAATAGAGAAAAAGAAATGGAAGTAGAGAAAGTTTATTCGTCAATCTACAGTTTGTGATGTCATTTTACAGGAACAAAAGGATAAGCATGTGAATGAAACACACCAACTTCCATGTTTAAAAAGGAAGCTTGTTCATACTGCTTTATTATGCATTTCGTCCGTCGATAAGAAGCAAATTCGTCAAACACAATGCATGGAATTATTTATTGTTACATATCAAGGTGGGGTACTGTTGCCAAGAAATGTTATCGACGAATTGCAACCATTGGAAAGTAAAAAATATCAAGTTGAATATGATCCTGGAGGAAGAGAATTAGTTTGAACAAATCATCCCTTTTTGGCTATTCTTGGATCCAGTGTTTTAGGAAGGAAATTAGCAAAGGATCCTTCAGGGGTTTACGGTATTCGGTACTCGGTCATGAGGATCTTTGGGGTATTCGATACTGAAGTGGTTGTGTCGCGGATCTGGGCTATTTGGTGGAAAGATATCTGTAATGTGGGGTATGCGGTCCGTAACGCGGGGTGGGCGGCCACTAGGGTGGTCGTCGAGGGCCGCGTATCTTGTGAGGTTTCCTTCTGTCAATATTCGATCCCCAGTTCTGCTGAGGGTCGTGCTCTAGGGAGGGCGTTTGGTGTAGCGTATGCGATTGGTGTGACCTAGGTTGAGTAAACGGCCACGAGGCTTTGCTGGGGGCCGTATACTAGGGGTTGGGACCTTCCATGGCATAATGTGATGTGGGTGGTCGTCAGCCTTGTTGGGTGTTTCCTGAGCCGGGGGGGGGCTTTGGTATGCGGTTGGCGGATGTGTTTGGTGCCGCATACCTAGGCTGGGACATCAGCCTCCTAGTCTTGAGGAGATATTGACGTAAAGACTTACCGATGTTGTGTTATTTTGCAATTTTCATTTGTGGGTTAAGGTCGCGTGCCCTACGGCTATACCAGCCTCCCAGTCTTGAGGAAACGGAGTGATGTAAAGACTTACTGGATGGCGGTGGGGGGGGGGGCTTTGTTGTGGAGAGGCCGCTATGTATGCGCCGGTTTGGGTGATTTCCAGGGTTGAGTAGGAGTTCGTAGGTGGCTGTCAGAAGGTGCTATAGGGGTGTCAGGGTGCATTGAATTGATGCGACGTTTGGGTTGTACTGTTTTGCGCCAGGGTGCGTTTTTCGAAGGGGTTTGGCCTTGGGCTTGCACTGTTTGGTGTGGGATGTGAAAGAGTGCGTGTTTGGTATTTAAGGCTCGTGGGTGGTGGTTGGGTCATACTTGAGTTGTGCTCTTGACTTTGCGAAGAGAGAAAGCGGCTAGGGATTAAGGATAGTTGCGTTAATTGGCCGTGTTGTTTCTTGTGAAGGTATGTCGTCCTCTTCTCGTGGTTCTAATTTCGGGGAATCTGACGCGAGTTATGGAGAATTAAGGTTGGAGTTTCTCAGTAGCTCGTCTGAGTCATTGCGAGTTGAGGTGGAGCGGGAGGTGCGGTAGGATCCGCCTTGCGAGCATGTCGAGTCCCTATGGCTGAAGCGGAACGGGTATGTTTGGGTGGCCGAAGGTGTGAGAAATTGCTACTCGAAGTATAGATGGTCTCGGCTGCTTAAATCTTGGTTAAATAGCATATACCTTTTTGAGAGGGTTTTTGATCCGGACACGATGAGAGTGGAGCGAGTGAGTGCCGTGGAGTGTGTATGTCATGGCAGAGAGGGGGCTACTGCTGACTTCTTTTACATGTATTCATGTATGTTTGTGAAGTTGCACGTCCGGCTTCTGTTTGACAACTTCACGATGTGTGTCCTTAGGTTGTTGAACGTGGCGCCTACCCAGTTGCATCCGAACAGCTGGGGTAGTTTGTAAGCGTTCAGACTGTTGTGTAGGGCGCTTGGGTTGGAGGCGACCGCCGAGAGCTTTTTGTACTTTTATGTGACGAGGCCGAGGGATCCGTGCAGTTGGGTGTCGCTGCTGGGTAGACCAAGGAGTTGCGTGTTGGATGGGTTCACCCAATCTTTCAAGAATTTTAAAGATGGGTTTTTCCGTGTGAGTATGGAGGCAGGGAATGAGCCGTGGTATTTGGATGAGGTGGGTGTGGCGAGGTTTCCGCTGTATTGGACGAGTTCGCCTACCAAGTGGGAGTTGGTGTCTAAAGATACGTTGGATTTAGCCAGTAGGCGGGTTGTAGAAGTTTTGGAAAGATTGCCGCCTAGGGCTCTTGGGAAGTGGATTGTGTGTTGCTACTTGACGGATGATCCGGGGCGGGATGTTTGTGGTATGTTTTCTGGTAGCTGTATGGGTTCGCGTGTTGGACTAATCTGAATGTGTTGCGTTTTTGCAGGTGTGATGGCTCATTACGCAAAGAAAGTGGGGGCTTCAGAAGATTTATTTGCTAAAATCAGGGATCAGCTAGCGACTTCTTCGAAAGGGGAGGGTTCTTCGAAAGCGCCTGCTTTGGCTGGTCCTGTGGTGGAGACGGTTCGTCCTGCTGCGAAAAGGCCGGCTGTCTCAAAGTTGAAGGGGGTTGGTAAGGATAGGAAAAGGTAGAGAGCTCTCGCCAAGACGGGGGGTGTTGCGCCTGGTGGAACTAACAACCCGGACTTAGGCGGTTTTGAGAAGGCAAAGGTGCAGATGAGGAAGGGAGTGGAGATCAAGTTAACGGATCCGGAGGTTGCACTTGTTGAGGCCGCCAATCCTGGGATGATTATGAGGGCATGGAATGAGTATACGTCCCGTGGACTTGTGCTGGGGCGCCGGTTGTCAGCCATGATGCAGGAAGAGATCGCTGCGGGTGACAAGAAGAAACTGGCCGACGAGCTGGCTACGTTGAAAGTGCAGGTGGAGCTTGATCAGCGTACATGGGATGAGGAGAAGAAGAAGTTGGACGCTGAGGTGAAGAAGTTGAAGGTGGGCGTGTTGGCCGCGAAGAAAAAATTGAAGTTAAAACAAGTGGAGGTGGATGAGTTGCAGGCGAGGAGGAAAGCAGAGTCTGAGGAGGCGGCCGATGGGATTAGCGGCTTACAGCAGGCCGTGTATACGGAACATGTAAAGGGGTTTGAGAAGGCGTTGAGGCAGGCTGATTTTTTGTATAAAGAGGTCTCTGTCACCGACTGTCGTTTCAACATAAATTTGGACATCTATGATAATAAGATGTTGGACGTGGCGAAGATTAGCAAACTGAAGGCGCTGGCCGAGGGCGAGGAGGTTGCACGGGATGAGGAGGGCACTTTGATGATGACTCCAATAAACGTTGGTGATGACCGTGCTTCCAACGAGGAAGGTGTGGGTGAAGAGGCCGAAGCTGAGGCTGCTGATGGGGATAATGACGCAGGGGAGGAGTAGGTTGTTTAGCGTAGTTTCTTGGGGTCGAGGGCGCCGAAATCTTTGTAATTTTCGTAATGTGGCTATGGGCCTTTGTTTGTTAAGAGCTTAATTTTGATTTGCTTGTTTGGGTACCTCTCTTTTGTTGTGCTAATCCGAGAGGGCCGCTATGTATTGACTTGTATGGTGGGAATGTTATTTGGAAATGAATGCCAAGCTTGTTTGTTCATATTCGATTTCATGTGGTATATCGTTATACTTCTTGCTCGGTTGAGGTTTATGTATTTGCGTATACGTGCGGTTGGTTTAATGGTGACGTGATTTGTTTCTGTTATATAATGTGCTTGGGTTGATATATCATGTTTAGTGAATCGGTTTCTTGATAGTGTATTACCGCTCGGCGTTTTGGAGGAGTGGTTGACGATACTCGTTTTAGCTTTCGACTAGCGGCACTTAGGGTAGTGGCTAGGAATTTGAATAGATTTTGACCAGCGACACTTCGGTCAATGACCGGGAACGTTAGTTCTTAATATCGACCAGCGACACTTAGAGTAGTGGCTAGGGGTGTTAGTTTGAGTTTCGACCAGCGGCACTTAGAATAGTGGCTGGGAATGTTAGTTCTTAATATCGACCAACGACACTTAGAGCAGTGGCTGGGAGTATGAGTTCTTAATATCGACCAGCGGCACTTAGAGCAGTGGTTGGGAGTGTTAGTTCGTAATATCGACCAGCGGCACTTAGAGTAGTGGCTGGGAGTGTTAGCTTTAATATCGACTAGTGGCACTTAAAGTAGTGGCTGGGAGTTGCGATAGGACAAATCTTGAGTAATGGATTCCTTGTAATATATTGGTGGGTGGATACCTCGTTAAAACCTTCCTGACCAAAACCCTACTTAGGGAAAAATGCCAGGGGAGGAAAGAGTACATCTGATTACAAGTACTGTTTAGCTAAAATAAAACTTTAAATGTGAAATGTTCCAAGTGCTCGGTAGTGGTTCCCCAGAAAGTTTCTCCAGACGATATGCTCATTTGCCGACGTCCTTTAGTATACGGAATGGGCCCTCCCAGTTTGGTGAGAATTTGCCTTCGTGTTTCTGTGCTTTACTGGTCATCCTCCAGACTAAGCCGCCCTTGTGGAGAGAGCGCGTCTTGAGTTTGGAGTTGTATCTTCTAGCGGCTCTTAATTTGGTCGCAAGGTCTTGGATGTGTGCCTTTTCTCGTGCTTCGTACAGAAGGTCGAGATGGGTATTCATACAGTCGTCATTGGATTGTGTGTTGTGGTGTTGCTGGCGTAGGGATGGTTGTCCGATTTCTACGGGAATCACAGCATCGGTGCCGTAGACAAGGGTGTATGGTGCCTCGTGGGTGGAGGATTGGGGCGTGCATCTATATGCCCAGAGTACTTCGAGGAGCTCGTCTGGCCATTTCCCCTTTGCCCCGTCAAGCCGCTTCTTGAGTTGGCCGAGAAGGACTTAGTTTGCAGCTTCTGCTTGACCGTTTGTTTGGGGGTGCTCGACGGAACTGGTGATGTGTGTGATTTTCAAGTTGCGGTAGAATTCGCTGAGGCCCTTGTCTATGAACTGGCGGCCGTTGTCAGTTCCAAACGAAACGCTGCACTTGGTTGGCAGTTATGGTGGCAAGGGGTTCTGCCTCGTTCCACTTGGAAAAGTAATCGACTGTGATAAGTAGGAATTTCACTTGGCCTTTACCTGGTGCGAAAGGGCCGACTATGTCCATTCCCCATTTGGAGAATGGCCATGGTGAGGACACGTGGTGGAGTTCTTCCTGGGGTACGTGCGTCACGGGACCGTGCTTTTGACATTGAACGCACTTTCTAACATACGTGGTGCAATCTCCCTCCATTGTCGGCCAATAGTAGCCGGCTCGCAATATCCTGGCGGCCATGGTCTTGGGGCCCGAGTGATAGCCACAAGTTCCTTGGTGTATTTCTTGCATGACATATTCGGCTTGCTCGCGTGTGACGCACTTGAGCAAGGGTCTGCTGAAGCCTCTTCTGAATAGTTCACCCTCGACTAAAGTATAGCACACCGCTTTCCGGGCCCAACCTTTGTCTTCGTTTGCCGGGGTGGTTCCTTCTTCTAGGTACTTGACAAAAGGTTCCATCCAGGTGCCGGCTGTGGTAATGTTGAGGCATTGATTAGTTTGTTCGATGGAGGGTATGCTCAGGGTGTGCTGCAAAAGTGACTTGTATCGCCCCTTCTTCTTAGTGCTAGTGAGCTTGGAGAGGATATCGGTTCTAGTGTTGTTACTTCTAGGGACATGTTCGATCTTGAAAGCCTCGAAGTGTTCGATTAGGGCGGTTACCGTGTGGTAGTATTGCGAGAGCAAGGTGTCCTTGACTTGATAGTCGCCGTTGAGGTGCCCCACTGTGAGCTTGGAGTCTGTTTTGCAAAGTAACTTCTTGGCACCGACGTCGCGTGCTAGATTGAGGCCGGCTATTATGGCTTCGTATTCTGCTTGATTGTTGGAAGTTTTGAAATTGAAGCGGAGGGATTGCTCGACGAGGATGTCGCCGGGGCCTTCCAGTACTATTCCTGCACCGGCACCTTGGGGGTTTGAGGAGCCATCTACATGCATCGTCCACCAAGTGTCTTGGGTGGATGGGTGGTTTTGAAGGTCGTTGGTGAAGTCTGCTAAGCATTGTGCTTTGATGGGTCCGTGTGGCTCGTACCGGATGTTGAATTCGGACATTTCGATGGCCCAAGAAGATAGTCGTCCTGCCAAATCTGGTTTTTGAAGGATTTTTTGTACAGGATGGTCCGTTCTGACGATGATTGTGTGGGACTGAAAGTATGGGCGTAATCGTCGTGCTGCGGTTATCAGCGTAAGGGCTACTTTTTCAATCATCTGGTATCGCGTTTCCGTGTCCTGGAGGATTCGGCTGGTGAAATATATGGGTTGCTGGGTGTTGTCTTTCTCTTGGACGAGGGCGGAGCTGAGTGCGCTCGCAGATGCCGCTATGTACATGACGAGGGGAAGGTTGAGGTGTGGTTTGGTGAGAATTGGGGGGGTGGTTAGCAGCTGTTTCAAAGTGTTGAAGTTTTGTTCGCAGGTCTCGTCCCAAACGAACTTGGCTGATTTCTTTAGTAACTTGATCATTGGTTTGGTTTTGTCGGCCAACTTGGGGAGAAAACGTGAGATGGCGGTTAACCTGCCCACTAGGCGTTACACTTCCTTGACGTTTGTGGGACTTCTCATGTCGATTATTGCTTGGCATTTTTCGGGGTTTGCTTCGATTTCGCGTTGCGTGAGCATGAAGCCGAGGAACTTGCCGCTGTCGACCCCGAAGGTATATTTCTCGGGGTTGAGTCTGATGTTATACGTTCGTAGGGCCTTGAAGACTTCGGCCAAATCTGCCGAGTGCTGCTTGGGGTTAGGGGATTTTACGATAATATCATCTACGTAAACCTCCACTGTTTTGCCGAGGAGTGGGTGAAAGACTCTATCCATGAGGCGCTGGTACGTCGTGTCGGCGTTCTTGAGGCCAAAGGGCATGACCTTATAAAAAAGGTTGGTCGTCTCGGTGATGAAAGCGGTTTTAAGCTTGTCCTCATCGGCCATGGGTATCTGATTGTAGCCGGAATAGGCATCAAGGAAACTAAGTACCGCATGTCCCGCAGCCCCATCGACTAGTTTGTCGATGCTAGGAAGTGGGTAGGCATCTCTCGGGCATGCTTTGTTTAGGTCCGTGTAGTTGACGCACATGCGCCACTTGCCACTGGGTTTCTTTACTAGCACTACGTTTGCTAGCCAGGTTGTGTCCTGGGCTTCACCGACGAATCCGGCCTGCTTGAGTTTATTGGCTTCTTCGATTGCTGCTTGTCTTCTGCTTTCTCCGAGTTTCCTCTTCTTCTGTGAAACAGGTTTGGCGTGGGGGAAGACGGACAACTTGTGGGAGGCTATCTTGGGGTGTACACCAAGGAGATCTGCGGCGGACCAAGCGAAAAGATCGGCGTTCTATTTAAGGATGCGTTCGATGTGGTGCTCTTCTCCTTTGGGGAGGGTGGTGCCAATTTGGAGGAATCGATTTTGCTATTCGAGGGGGAAGTGTCTTATGTCCCCAACGGGCTCGACCCTGGCTTCAGAGTTTATTCTGGGGTCGAGGTCGTCGCCTGCCAGGGATGCTTTGGCCGGGGATTGCTCGATATTGTGGGTTGTCAAGGGTGGGTGGGGAAGTTTTAGGCTTGCTATATAGCATTCCCTGGCGGCGCGCTGGTCGCCGTGTACCGTGATTATGTCGCCCTGCGAGGATGGGAATTTCATGGCGAGGTGTGGGGTGGATACGATGGCTCCCAAGGCGTTGATGGATGGTCTTCCCAAAAGTATGTTGTAGGATGTGTGTGCCTCCACAACTAGGTAGCGGATGGGTATGGTTTTCGTTTACCTGCCTTCTCCAAAGGTTGTGTGGAGGTCGATATACCCTTTGGTTGGGACCCTTTCGCCTGAGAACCCGTATATCGGTTCATTATGGGGAGTGAGGTCGGCTAGGGGTATCTGCAGTTTGTTGAAAGTTTTCCAATATAAGATATCCACGGAGCTTCCTTGGTCGATGAGCACTTTCTTGACTGCGAAGTTTTCAACTTCTATGGTTATGACCATGGGGTCATCTTGGTTGGGGTCGGTGTCTTAAAAGTCTGAGTCTGAGAAGGTGATGGGTGACATTCTTCTTATCGTTCTGCCGGACACAACATGTATTGATTGGACTGCTCATAGGTGCCTTTTCCTGGAGGAGGATGACCTCCCTCCTCCGGTAAATCCTCCAGATATGGTTTTGATTGTTCCGCGTAGGGGTGGTCTATCGTCGGTTCGTCTGGGTTGTGGTTGAGCTGGCGCTCTTTGTTCTGTATGTTGGGTTCTTGCGGGTTCTCTTCTTGGCTCTCTGCGCTCAGTTCGCTGGTCCGTTCGTTGCTCGACTCGCCTATTGTCATTTCTCTCATAACGAGGTCTGGGTGGGCCTTCCCCGGTTTCTCTTATGTAATGTTTGAGATGTCCAGCCCGCACGAGTTCTTCTATCTTGTCCCGCAGTGTATCGCATTCATCAGTCGTATGGTCGTTGTTGTGATGGTAATGGCAGTACTTGCTCAGGTCCACATTAGGCGGGTTTTGGTACTTCCTAGGCGGGGGGATGAGTTCTGCCTGCAGGACTTCGTCTAGTATGTGAGATCTGGGTGCGTTCAAGGGAGCGTAGTTGGAGAACTTAGCGGGTCTTCGCTCCATCGGACGGTTCTGTTCACGCGGGGGGGGGGGGGGGGGGGGGGGGCGCGGGCGCTCTTTATTAGGCCTCCTGATGTTGGTTTGTGCTGAGGGGGTCTGAGCATTACTTTGGTATCGCCTCATGTCCTCGACTCTGATAAACATGGCCGCTCTTTTCCTAAGCTCCTGCATGCTTATGGGGGGACG